>NC_056725.1:1950235402-1950377902 GCF_019279795.1 Protopterus annectens | reverse complement strand
TTGAACTGCCAATTTGTTGCGTATACCATGGCAGGAAAAAGCATGAAAGCATAAAACACTTGTTTATTAGATCACTCGTAAGTAAAATATCAAGTTTCTCCAGCATCCTTCCATACTTGCTCCTGATTCACTCACCAGCTGCTGTGGACAGAGAGAAAGAAAACAGAAGAGGAAAAATCATAAGGTCTATTTAAACTGTACATTAGTCACACTCCACTGTCCTCCAACATAACAACAAGCTAAAAAAACAAAACATGTAGGTAAAGCAAATAAATACTTAGTGCTTTTGTTCCAGAAGTGCATAAAGGAACTTCATCAAAATGAATGCACAAGCAAATCAGGTGACAGTTTAAAGCTAGAGTAGTGCATTTTAAAATTTTAGTAATGCATAAAAAATTGTGAAGCATAAAGAAACTACTGAAACTGTAATAAAATGTAAATATTAAGAAGAGATGTTAAAGCCTTTAAAAACACAAACATTTGAAAGGATATTTTTGTACAAACCGAACTCTTGCAAACACTACATTTGTGTCCTCTTCATGACAAGTTAAGGGAATTATACTAATTCTATCATTTAAACCAGACACGCTGGCTATATTAAGTAGTAATTGTCAGTGGAGCTCTATAGTTTCAAGAAAAGCTTCCTAATTACTTCCCTTGAAAACAGATACATTTTGAGCTATAAAATATGAACTATGGATATAAAACAAACAAAAATATATGTACAGTAGATAGACTGCTAACTGTGGACTACATGTGTAGCATTTTATGCTATAGTACAGCACAAATAATTTTGCACAAAAATTGGCAGCCTGTCAAATTAGTTTCCAGTTTATAACAATTTTTCTTGGTTTACATGGATACCTCATACAAGAACTGTGAAACAAAAAGAAAATTGTTATGGATGACAGGCTGACTTACTGCATTTCTATTTAAGCTTGTTGCAACAGGCGCTTTTTAGATCCCAGCACACCATTCTTTCTAATGAAACCTTACTTCAGTCAGTCTCATTGTGCTTGGCTTTGCTTTATTTCTCTATCTAATCCCCAATTACCACACACCTCCCCTTATTTACATAACTATACCTCTACCCCTTCATATCACCCACTCAACTAGGCCAGTCAACTATTGTATCAGACCCACTCAAATCTGCTCTTGGTCTTCTACAGAATCACACCTCCCACTACCTTTTATCCCTATCTAGCCATCTACTAGCTTACTATACTTCTCCATCCCTCTGTGCCTACCCTTTTTCTCCACCTACTGGCCACTTTGGATATTGCCATCTACATTACTTTCATTATTACTCCTGATACTTGCTGTTTGGCACTCTGCCACGTACATTACATCTGTTAGTAACATTTGCTACACTTATAATTACTAATCGTCATATAATACTTTAACTGCATCATTTCATTCTTTACTACATACTCTACATTATTATGTCTTCCTGGAAGCACTTCATCCTTATTAATCTGAGCTTTGCTTTCCTAACCTCTTCATCTGCTTCCCCTATAGATTCGTAACTTTATTTATAAAAGCTTCATCAGCTTCCCCTATACATTCTTTAATTTACAAAGGCCTTCATCTGCTTCCCCTATACATTCTTTAATTTACAAACACCTTCATCTGCTTCCCCTTTACATTCTTAACTTTTGTTTACAAAGACCTTTCTCTGCTTCCCCTACACATTCTTTAGTTTACAAAGGCCTTCATCTGCTTCCCCTATACATTCTTAACTTTTATTTACAAAGGCTTTCATCTGCTTCCCCTATACATTCTTTAATTTAAAAACGTCTTCATCTGCTTCACCTTTACATTCTTAACTTTTGTTTACAAAGACCTTCCTCTGCTTCCCCTACACATTCTTTAGTTTAGAAAGGCCTTCATCTGCTTCCCCTATACATTCTTAACTTTTATTTACAAAGGTCTTCATCTGCTTCCCCTATACATTCTTAACTTTAGTTTACAAAGGTCATTGATGTTGGTCTCCCTGTAGCAGCACTATCTGACATAATTCTACGTTTATGCCTAGCTGCCTCAGGCTACTGTATTAACTACCAGGCTGCCCTAATTGACAACCATATGAATGTAAGCCACACTCACCACCACATCCACCATTAGCCCATTTCTTGTGAATTATATTATATTTTACAAATTCTTTACATTAAACCATGTATACCTACTAGCTAAACCTAAATATTAACCAATCATGCCATCCTCAACACTTACTAAATACTGTTAGCTTTTCCCAAATAACCTTTCCATTTTTTCTTCTCACCTTTCATATAGTGACATTCAGTCTGAACCAGGACCTACACTGATTTCATTCAATTCACCCCTTCGATGCATCCATTACCATTAATTCTTAATAAAAAAAACAAAAAAAACTTGAGTTCATCAACCTTAGTGGCTATAGTATATGTAACAAAATAACTGGCATTTACTCTTGGGTTGCACACTGTAAACGTGCTATTCTGGCTGTCACTGAAACATGGCTTAAACCTCATATTACCAATGGGTAAATACTCCCCCTCCCCCTATTATAACACTCTAAGAGCTAACCATTCAGATAAAGGGGAGGGGAGTTGCTATCATGCATCCCAACCATATACAACTGCTACCAGATCCTAACCAAATTCTCAACCTTAAAACTGCTGAAATTTTCATCTACTGCAGACTAATAAGAACAAATCTCTCTGCACCATAGGTTCATAGGTAGGTACTAGGCTATCGGCCCAAGGGCCTATGTAAGCCTAGCCAACAAGGTTCCCTGGCTTATGCCACCCAAGAAAGTTATTTTCCTGTGCCACTGTCGAGCAGAGACACAGAAGTGATCTCTGGGGTGTATTTCCTTTTTCCCATCCACTCATCAATATTTTTCTTGAAGAGTGCTAATGAAGAACTTTGCTTGACATAGATAGGTAGCCTGTTCCACAGTATGGGAAGTCTCTGGGACAGGAATCTATCCCACCAGCATGTCCTGTTTATTGTGGTGACAAGGTTTAGGTCCCTAGGGTGTGTAGCTCGGAGGGATTGGGATTTCTTTAGGTGTAGCATGTCCAACAGCTCTGGGTTTGACATAGCTTTATATGTTAGGCAGAGATCACCTCAGAGTAGGCGATATGCTACGGAGTAAAGCTGGAGTTTTTTGAGATGATCAGTGTAGGGCATTTGTTTGAGGCCATTAATCTTCTTTGTGAGGTACTTCTGTGGCCTTTCCAGCTGCTGCAAATGTCTTGTAAGGTACATTCCAAAAGGAGCATTGTACTCTATAATGGGTCTAATGTGTGTTGAGTAGAGAGGAACAATGACCTCTTTTTACCTGGATGAGAACCCGTTTATGATGAGGTGTGCCCTGTCGAAGGACTTCCTGACTACTGTGGTAATGCAACTATCAAAGGAGAGACTACTGTCCACCTGGGTCCCAAGGTCTCATCACACATTCGGTGTTAAGTAGATTGCTGCCTATGTGGTAGTTCATGGGTACAGAGCTTTTACCAAAGGGAGTGGCACTGCACTCTTTGGCATTGAGCTTGAGGTCATGGCTCTGATACCAGGCATCTGTCTCAGCGAGGCCCTTCTGTAGGATGTCCACATCATTTGGGGACTTGACTATGGCTCCTAGTTTGCAGTCATCTGCGAACTTTGTTAGCCAGAGGCCTTCTGTGTTAGCCTGTACTTCAGAGAAGTAGATACCAAACAGGAGAGGTCCCAGGATGGAACCCTGTGGTACTCAATTTGCCACTGTTTTGAGGTCAGATTTGGAGTCTGCAACTTTTACAGTGTGGGTTCTGTCAGTGAGCCAGTTGGCAACCCATCTTGTGACGTAGGGATTTATACCTAATTTAGTGAGTTTAGCTATAATTCCAGAATGTGTAGCATCCATAGCACTGTACATACTACTTGGCCAAAATGTCAGCACTTTAGAAGAATCCTTTGCTACGATCTCCCACAACACCACTCATACTTATCAATCTTAACATAAAATGGGCTCCCTCTAGTTATGAAAGTATTTCAGCTTCTTTAAGCCTATTCAGATTCATTCAACTTATTACATTCCCAAGCAGGTACACCAACAAGCCTAATAATTATGAGTTAGTACTGGTCTGGATAGTAAGCACCAATATGAAAGGCCTCATTTACTAAGTGATCATCACTCCACATATGCCATAAGACACTTAGACAAAAAATATGATCCACCTTTCTATAACCTAGTTCACAGAGTAAATAATTTCTTCCATTTAATTTTTTTCTACATCATGTCACTATAACTGGAGGCTGGTATCACACATACCTTTAGATGAAGCTACATCTATCTTCAACATCTTCTTAACCATCCTCATTTAAATGTCCCCTTCAGGAAAAAAAGGATAAAGCAGAACAATCTAGCGCACTGGCTCACTCACTCTAGAAAACAATATTAAAGAGCAGAGATAAGACTTGAAAACAATGGTACACATTCAAATCTCTTATAAACTAACAAACATACAAATAACTTTATAGTCAAGCAAAGGTCCACATAAATGCTAACAAAAATAATAGTCTAATCCATAAAACACCCATATATCCTTTGCTAAAAACATCTGTTCCAAAAGTAATAACCTACTTAAACCCAGAAAATCTTCTCATCCCAATCCAGTTCCCTCATATACTGATGATAACATTGCCTCTGCGTACAAATTCCACTTCATCAGTGCTGACCCATCAAAACCTGCCTTTAGACACACCCTCATACTACCACTTACAAACAATTATTCCCTGTTTTTTTCAATTAGTTTCAACATCTATCATCAGAAAACTGCTGAACAGATTAAAGTTAATGACTCCAGCTCCAGACAGATCACCAAAATAATATTTTAAAATGGCTGCAAACGACCTTGCCTATGGTGTATCAATTCTTATTAACAGATCCACAAAAGAATTCTACATCTCCTCAATCTGGAAAAAAATGTTCATCTTATTCCTTCATAAAGGCAGCAAACCTGTCGGGCTTGATAATTACCGATACATTGCTACCCTTACCCCTATGAAAAATCCTTGAGAAATGTATTTACTCACAACTGCTTCATTACCTCCAAGACAGTAATCTATTTTCCTCCACTCAACATGGAGTCTACCCAAACCACAGCACTGATTCTGCTTTGCTAAACTTTCTAAACACTACCAACTGAAAATAAGATAAATTTGTTTTAGTAACTTTTCTTGATATTTCAAAGGCCTTTCAGACTTTCTTTCACTGAATATTTTTCCACACACTTGCACAACTGAACTTATCCATCACTGCCATTACTTGGTACTAAAGCAACCTCATCAACAGGACCCAATGTGACAAGTGGCAAAGCATCTTCTCTACCTACCTCCCAGTGAAGGTCAGAGTCCCCCAAGGATCCATTCATGGACCATTGATATTTATTATCTTTATCAATAGCTTACATAAGTCATCTCGTCAGTCCACCATTGTCCAGAATGCAGATGTTTCTACTATCATCTGATCAGCCTCTAACTTAATTGAACTCCAGTCCATCATCCAGCAGTCATTCTACTCCATTAAATACAGCAGCAATTACAGCTCATAACCAATCCCAGTAAGACTGAGCTTAATCCTAACATTTTTTAAATATGGTCAGTAACTCAGTTTAGATTTAATTTCCTGCACTAAACATTTCAAAATTACCATAGATTCACACTTGGTATTTGACCTACCTGTATAAAATACCATACAACAAGTCCAATGCAGATTGCCTCAAAGGCCTTTCTCTATAATTGGTTTCCTGCAGACTGTTGAGAGGCAATCTATGCTTGGCATACAAGGCATCCTTGGGTCCCCACTCTAATGGACCTTTTGTATATCTGTAAAATGAACAGCATCAGAATTACTTGACTGATATATTTAAACTTTGCTTGCAACGTAAATAGGACGCATTGTAGGGACAGATGAGTGTCACCAAAAATTCTAATTTTCTGCAGCCAGCTTCCCATCTATGTGAAGCAGAGATCTTCCTTAACCATATTTAAAAGAAACCTGGACAAATGAATGAGAAATTATAAATTCACTCTGGGTCAAGTACCAATGTGTGTAATGGAGAAGCAGCCTGTGCATCTTACATACACACCTTAAAATAACCTCTGACGTTTATAAACATGTGGGTTACAATTGGGATGCTTTGCTAGGCTTATAAAGGCCTTAGTGTCCATTAGCCTACTATACACCTATGAACTTATGTATCTTTAATGAAAATCCACTAAAACCCCTTTACAGAGGTAAATCCTATCTCAGTAAACAAGGTCAGAGATATACTACTACTGCCTATCTTCTACCAAGCATACTAAATGCTTCTTCCACCTTCACCAGCCTGCACACCACTTAACTCACCAAGGTAAAATAGTGCTACAGTAAAATGGCAAATCCTCCTGGAGATGGATGAGCTTCCTGGTATAAATGATGTTACATCAATCTTATTTATTATTCATTTATTCTTTATCATTATTCATTATTTATTATTCATTATTTATTTTTTATTTGTAATTTTAGATGATATTAGTATTTGCACTTTATACAAGATCATTGTTAAACAACAGCATAAGCATAAGAAACTATGTGCTTTTGTTTTAAATTTGTGTGTCAAGTGAGCAAAAGTAAAAAAAAATTTTTTTTTCTTGTTTAAGGTTGTCATGGTGAATTAGGTAATGCACTATATGCTATGCTGATTGGTTATTAATTTTTTTTTAAATAAATGCTAGAAGAATAGTAGTATTAGTATTGTCTGAGGAAAAGGAGAGAGATACTTTTTGCTATAAATACTTGGATTTTTCAACATACAGAAAAACTTCTCTCATTGTTCCTGGTTCGTTTTAACAGTTTTCTACAATAAAATGACTAGATTTTCATCAAATCTCCCTAGAAGAACTCACCACTGCACTGCACTGTACTCTATTAAAATGGATTGAATTTCATAACTATTTCAACTTTTACCATCCCAAGACTGCTCATAACATCTATCGACATCCATCCAAATTTCCATCACTTTGTGCTCTTATCCAGTGGTTCACACACTCCAGAACAGATTTCTTAACTCACATGATGATACATTATGCTCTGAGCAGGTCTCCAAAATGTGGAATAGTCTCCCATCCCAAATTAAAGAGATGTCAAGTACACACAATCTTAAATCCCACCCATCATTTCCTTGCTTTGCCCCTGTAGTTCTCCTACTGGCTGGCTCATTCTTGATAACAAACTAACTCACTACCACTTCTTCTTTCACTTGTTACACTTAATCGCCCTGATCTGTATGCTTAAAGTCTCTTAGAATTACAAGCATACATTAAAGTTGTCAAGTATCTTTATGATTGTCAAATTTGGTTAAATATTACATTTGTCAAGTGTCTTTATCATTGCCCAATTGGTTTATATATTAATTTGTACTTCACTACCAATTTTTATATTTCCTTTTGAGCTAATGTGCTATTGTGTTATTTGTATGTATTTGGATTTTCTCTCCACCAACCTCTACTTAAAAAGGGGTCTTTCATGGCCCAGTCAGACTTCCCCAGTAAACAGAAGCAAATATGTAAATCAGTAAGTCAAGCAGTACTACCTATGTTAACCACAATAACTTGCTGGGCATTTGCAGTATCATTTTATAGCTAAAATAGAAAACAATAAATTCATGTGCTTACATAAATTAGATTACAGTTTAAATAGTACAGATAAAAAAACAGTAACGTACAGTATAGAAAAGCAGTGCTTATAAATCAGACTACTGCTATGAATGCAATGGTCAATCATCTCTCACCACTACAGCATTTACTCAGTCGCTTCTTCCAAATCCTGCACATTATATCCATTTGCAAGGCTGGTTTCAAACCGACAAACCTTTCCTATTGTCTCGTGTATACAAAAATGTTTTTGTCCCTGTGTGGAACAAAATCTTCAGAAGGGTCAGATACATCAACTTAAATTTTAAATCCTTGGCAACATTTATATATATTGTCAGCAAAATGAGTCTGTGATATAATTATCTGATCTCAAAAATCATGAAGAAAAATCATTCTTTACCTTCAGTTGTTAGACCTCACTTGGCTACCAAAACTGGTCCAAAACTGTTTTTTTTTATGAATCATGACTTATGACAGGGACCTCTAAGTGTAGAAATCAACAAGGAAACCTGATGAACTCCTTCCAGGTTAACACAATTCATCAAAATAAAAAAAACAGTCTTCCAGCTTTACCTTCATAAAAGCAACATAGTCTATATTTCTCTGTCTCTCTGTTTCTCTAGTACCCCATCACACATAAATCCTGTCTATGAGCCTTAACTTCTTTTTCAACCAAATTCAAAATACAACTTACCAGTCTCAATGGCAAATTATTGAAGAGTTTCTTCACTGCCTTGACCCTTCTCTGCATGGGCAATATGGTGTCTGCTTAATTGCAACACTTAGACACCTATGTCAACACCGGATGTCAATCAGTTTTGACAATTTGTCTTGGATATTTTGAATGTCAATCAACATCATCTCCAAAGAAATTTCTACAGCTTCAGTAAAACAGTAATATCCACATTCTCTTTGAAACTTAGCTTCTAAGGTTTTATCTGCCATATGGGGAAGGGATACTCCAAGAAAATGTCATCTAATTTAAAAGATAACAATATGTTCCACTTTTCAATAAATTGTATGAGCCATAATATTTAATCCTCAGTCTTACATTTTAGCACATTTTAATCAATTTACTTTAAATATCTGTGGAGGAGGTAGAAAGGATGACCATCTTTCTGAAGAACTACAAGAGCCCTCCCTTGCGGTGAACAAGTTCTTATAACTACTAGAATGTTAACAACTGCTGCAGCAGAAAGATCCTGCAAATTGGTTGTAAGTGACTTACCTTGTGGTAAATGTATGCAGTATTAAGATCTCAGTAAAATGTATTTTAACTTATAATCCTCACTGATAGGTCTCTGATGTGAAGGCATTGTCTTATATGACATGACTTGCTAGACTTGTAAGCTAAATTGGTCAGACTGGTGGAGCAATATGTTCTCTGCCATGGTGAGTATATAGGCATTTAACATATTCACCCGGGATCTCTAAGGGCAATAACATAAGATATGAGAGCAAGACATTCACTTTATAAAACAAATTGCACCATGAAAGCACTAGGTTCAGTTAAACGGTGGTCTTGGATGACAGAATGTCTTAAATGCCACTTTAAAATTTTAAAATACTAATTGTGATAGTTACATGGGAATCATAGAGTAAATTATCATCTGTAGTGGCAATCAAAGAATCACATACAGTACATAGTTAATCTTAATCTAGGTCATGGGGAGCCAAACTTGTCCTAGAAGGAGCATTAGGAAAGAACCACTTTATGAACAGGATGTTTGTCCACTGCAGGACACCTTTCAGTTAAGTGCTAACTGCTACCAGAGCGCCTTCATAAGTTTTGCAGAAGAATATGGTCCTTTTTTGTATCCTTTTCATATTTATACTCATGTCACCCAAAATAAATAAATGAATAATGCACTATATATGCTTGATTTTGTCATTAATATATTGGAAAATGTTTTCAGAAAAATCAAGATACACATCCAATGCAAAATGCACATCGATAAATGTTAATCTTCTCTAAAGAGATTTAACAGTGGAAGTTATAGGGCAGAATAGAACACAGCACAGCAGGACACAATGAGACAAAAAAAAGACTGCTACAGAATAGAACAGAATGTCACAGCTTCGACATAAGGATGGCTGGATGGAGAAGCATAATTACGTTGCGGTGGGCAAACCTTTAACCCAAAGGTTTGAAGTTTAGAACCTTTGTATCATTCACCTGACTATGCTTCAAAACTGTCTGCTATTAAGTTCTCTAATGGTCCCTGCTGAGATTACTGAACTGACAGATTAAAATGTGAACAGTCAAAAAGTGCTGGACAAGAAAAATAAAATAAAAATACATTCCCCCGGATTCTGTATGCCATGCACAGCATGCAGGATCAGTGCAGGAGCTCTAGCAGGCAATGTGTCTGCCGTGTGATCCAGGAACAGCCTGCAGGGGCATGCATGAGAGCTCCTGCACTAGTCCTGCACTGACTATGCCCTTGTATGCAAATGACCCCATTTGCAGGAGAAATCCATGCAAATGAGGTGAGTTTGTGATCCAGGAAGCTTCCAACCGGCCGTGCAGGACTAGTGCAATCTGCAGAAATATACCTGGTTAGTAACTGAGTACATTTCTGCAAAATCCAAAATGGAGCCGTGACAGCTCCAGATAAAGGCTGCATATCAGTCAGGATGCATGCCAATGGCCAAGTATAAGGCCATTGGCATTGCAAACAACATAAAAAATAAAAAAACAACTTTTATTTTTTTTTAGCCGATCTCGGCTGTTTAAGCGTAGGGCAGCGGCTCGCAAATGGGATTGGGGGGAAAATAACAAAATAAACCTAAAATAAGCATTCTAACTAAAATCACTATTCTGCCATGAAAGTCATTGGCAGGCAGAAGACAACATGGCCAGTGAGTAGTGGTTGCTAAGGGAGGAGGCTCAGTATGAGACATGTAACTATGCATTAGCAGGCAATCCTATGCAAATGAGTGGAATGATAGTGAATCCCAGTTTTTCCCAGCATGCTAGTCAGGTCCCAACAGTGTAAGAGCAGGAATAGCTTGGTGCAAGCCTAGGAGTTAGCTGACATCATGTGGGGTGTCAGGCATACTGTAAGCAGATTGGAGCCCAGGTACAGCTAAGCAAGGGGGTGTGTCTAATGCTGCCTAGCACTCTGTACATTGCCTAAGCTGGTGTGCGTGCCGCGCACCGGTTTTAAAGGTTTAAAAAAAAAGCTAAACAAGGAAATAGCAGCTCTGTGCATATTTGAGTACTCTGCTTGTGAGGCGCACCCCTGGGCTTAAACAGGAAGGCAATGGGAAGGGAAAACAGCAGTAGGAAGGTAATCTAGGAGAACTAGCATAGCTGTCAGGTGAAATGTATCAGAATCAGCCAATTACAAAGACAGCAGACCAACCCAGCCCAGAACACTACTATAAACTATGCAAACACCTTGCCCTCTGGTTTTTCCCACACTGTACACCACTGGTGTAAACAAGCATGGAACTTTTAACACTCACAACAGCAAAATGATAAGGGCTGCAATAGCTATCATACAACAACTTGTGGAAGAGGCTGGAGGTGGTGAGGATGTGAATGCTGTCGACCAACCCACAGTGAGGAAACAGAGAAGAGTGTACAGACCCAGGGTAACCTACCAGGGGCTACATGAGCTGGAGATAGTGGAGCACTATAGGGTGAACTGGGACCTCCTACAGCAAATTGTTGAGCTGTGCCAGCCACAACCTGCACACAGAACTAAGAGAGGGGTACCCATCCCAGTGGATACCAAAGTATGCGTAGGCCTAAGAATACTAGCTACAGGTACCTTCCAAAGGCTAACTGGAGATATGATGGGGATCTCACAGGCATCAGCATCCAGGGTACTCCACCAGTTCCTGGATGCCATGTCAGCACATGTCGGTGAGCACATATATGTCCCAGGCGTTGGCCAGCAATATGCAACTGTTCCACAAAACAGCAGAATAACCTGAGGTAGTGGGTGCTATAGACTGCACACACATATGCATAAAAGCACCACCCGGTGAGCGGGGTAGGGTCTAAATCAACCGCGAGGGCTTCCCCTCCATCAACTGCCAGGTCATGTGCGATGCCCAGGGCATAATAATAAATGTGTGTGCTGGCTGCCCTGGATGCTATCACAATTCCCACATCTGGCATCTGATGCAGCTTTACCAGAGATTTGCCAATGGGGACATCCCTCACGGTCACCTAGTGGGGAATGCTGGATACACACTGGAGCCGTGGCTGATGACACCCATCAGAAATGCACACACACCCAAACAAGAACTCCATAATGAGGCATACGCACAGACCAGGATTATTATAGAGCATGTGTTTGGGATGCTCAAGTCATGGCTCTGGTGCCTGGACACATCCGGTGGAGCCTTGCAGTACTCACCAGCTACATGTACCCACATTATCCTCGTATGTACCATGCTACACAATATGATCCTGTGGAAACAGCTGCAGCAGGAACAGCATGGGGCAGGGCCACACAGTCCCCCACCATTGCCAAGGCCTGCACAGGCACAGAGTGACTTAGAGGAGGAACAACCTGAGCCTGCCCCAGTAGACAGAAGGAGGCATGCCCAGTATGCACTGGCCTTGACACAGAGGTAATGCATAGCACATACACTGACACAGGAGGGACCCAGGGAATAACATCTCACTCTGACTCTCACATACAGTAAAAGGGATGCCAAACATTACACTATCTGTGCTCAACCATGTGTAGGGAGTGTACTGTATGCATCTGACATCGGCAGCCCTGCAGCATCACCCTCAATACTGGGAAACCCACAAGGTAAGTGACTCACACATGCCAATCAGGGGGGTTCACATACCCAACAACAATCACAGCCAGCAGGACAGGTGTAGACAAACACAAACAATGGCTGTGCTATAGCCTCTGAATGATGCCTATGGGTATCCCCCCCAGGCCTACACAGACAGACAACAGCAGGTCAGGCAGTGGGACATTAGTTCTGAAGGGTAGGAAGTCAGAAGCTAATATGTAGGTAAATCAAAGCTAAGATCTGTAGTACACTGGTATGCCTCTAGTCAGCATGATAGGTAAGAATACAGAATAAAATGGAGTACCTGACATACCAGTACAGTCATAGCAAATATGTACAAGTGTCAGGTGTGCCCCCCATCCTACATAGAAATGTAGTAACAGTCAGGTGTGCCCCCCAATCCTGTGTAGAAATGTAGAAATAGTCAGGTGTGCCCCCCCATCCTATGTAGAAATGTAGTAACAGTCAGATGTGCCCCCCAATCCTGTGTAGAAATGCAGAAATAGTCAGGTCCTCCCCATCCTATGTAGAAATGTAGTAACAGTCAGGTGTGCCCCCCTTAATCCTGTGTAGAAGTGTAAAAATAGTCAGGTGTGCCCCCCATCCTACGTAGAAATGTAGTAAGAGTCAGATGTGCCCCCCCAATCCTGTGTAGAAATGTAGAAATAGTCAGGTGTGCCCCCCCCAATCCTATGTAGAAATGTAGCAACAGTCAATGCCAAATGATTGACAGATACCTTGCAGAAACATTATGCTACCTGTAGGTGTACAACACAAAGGTCAGCACTGCAGTACAAACTACCTGGACTCGATCCACACATTCAGTACAGACGGGCATACAAGGCATGCTCACACACTTAGAGAAATGAAGGCAATGTCAGCCAACAACATACTGAAATGTTATACTGGGCATGCTCACACACTTAAGGCCATGTCTGCAAACACCAGTGGACCAGACATATCTGGCAGTCGCAGATGTTAGTACAGACACTCCTCAGTATGCACCACTCATGCTTTGCACACAGAGTGGATAGGAATATGGACATATATCTAAGGACAACACACTATAATAAGCCAACGGTAGATGTACATAGATGTGTGGAAGAGGGCGACTGTGACAAGGAGCCATCCAGGCCTGTCCCACCCAGCACAAAGCCAAAGGTCCACAACCACATGAGGTTCAGATGCCACTTACTGTAGATACTAGCCACCAGTATCTGTCAGCATTACAGACTATGTGGCGCACGTGCTAGCTGTGCAACATGACTGCACAAGGAAGTAGTCATCTAGCAACTGTATACATGTACCTGTGAAATCTGACCCTGTGTGTGCCCGCATGTTGTGTGTCAACCTCTAGATGAATGGGTTATGGCCCATGCACACACTGACCTCTCCATAGCCCTACTAAGACAAGCCTGCTGAGGTCATCCACTGTAAAATGCACCTTTGGGAGAGTTGTAGCCCAGTCATCTCTGTGGCACATCCCATAACTGCATAGTGCTATAGTGTGATGAAATACAATTCCAATGCCTTACTTTGGCAATCCTGATGATGTCATTCACTGTGAAATACACCTTTGGAGAAGGGGCACTCCAGTAATCTCTGTGGTGCATCGTATAACAGCCTCATGCAGTAGTGTGATATAGAACTCTGGTAGGGGTTCTATCCCCACACATGGCAGTTGCAGATGCTTTGTGTGTGTTTCTATGTTTGTGTAGGGTGCAATGCATTTTAGACTAGTCACACTCACTACAATTCAAATGCCCTACTTTGGCAATCCTGCTGATATCATTCACTGTTAAATGCACCTTTGGGGGAGGAGAACTCCAGTTCTCTGCATGACGCATCCTATAACGGCATAGTGCTATAATGTAATATACTAGTTAGGTAGGAGTTCTAATCCATGACAGGTGTGTGTCTATTTTTGTCATTTGTATCCTGTGTGGCAGGGGTTGTGAGTGTGTAACAACTGGATTCAATGTGGAGTGGGTTTTACAAACTTCTTATATGGTGGGCCAAGTATATATCACAATGTCCATCATACAGGGATAACAGATGTGAAATAACCAAGAGGATGGAGTACAAATCCATACCCTTAAATGTGACATCAATGCCAGCTGAACAATGTTAGCAACTCTTGTATTACCCACGGTGCACTCTCAACCCATGTCTCATATACACACACACTTGCCTAGGCAACAGCCGCTATGTTGGTAGTACCCTGCATATTGGCCACTGATAGTAACCATGGTGTATTTGCAGTGGGCTACAGAGGGCATGGCACCCTGTCCATCAGTCCAATAGGCATGTACATGCCGACAGTGCACCTTCCCCATGTTCCCCACTGGACACCTGCAACACCTGTGGTGCCATCAAATTTGACCCACAAAGGACATAACATGCATGAAACACAAGCCCTACATGGACAGATACCACTGACACCAGGGAATACTGGTATCATGCTATCAATGTAGGTGACGGCAAAAGTGCTGTCCATGAACAGTTCCCACCACATGAGGGCAAAACTGGCAGATCTGATGATAATGATCTGTGTATACAACATAGGCCAGACACCCCAGGTACAGTTCCACATGTCACTGTACATGCATGTGGGACGTGTGCACATCCCAGACACTGTCCATATCATGGACTAAGGAACACATACATGGCAAGCAATGCACAGCAGTCACCCAGGTGACTGGATGGTAACTACAATACCCACCTGTGTGGGCAACTGCAGACACTACACCCCTGAGCCACAATGCAGACCATTGTCATGTGGCCTAATGCCAAGGTATACCCATCACCTAGCCTTGTATAGCTGTCTGGCATGGTCAACCACAACACACCCGTGAAGTAGTGCACGCATGCATGTCAGTACTGGCACCCATGTCTGTGTGTGTGGTGTATGATGCATATGATCACATTCACACTAACTACAACCCCCATTGGCATACTGAAGCATGCTGTCTGATGTCAGACACCTCCACATACCCTTTGCCCATATAATCTCAATATGACCCCTGTGGTGCATGTGATACCTGCACAGTAATGTGTTGTGGCAATCCCACTAGTGATGAGTTGTATTCCTGGTCCTGCCAAGTGTGGCAATGTGTGTGTGTCCCTGTGAGAGTGTGGCTGTGCTGACGCTGACACCTGTTCATGTTGGCAGGCAAGTGTACTACACCTACCACATAGCTACCATATCCCTGTTGTAAATGTCACTCACCATCACATATATGTTCTGAGGGCTCCCCAACATGTGACCTATGTGGTGTATCCAATAACTGCATGGACATGTGATAGCACTGCATAGTCATCGGGGGTTTGATACCCTGTACTGGTAGGTGTGTGACACAAACATGCGTAAGTTTTACTCCCCCACCCCTCCATGGCTTTTCTGTGCCTCTGTCTGCCTCTCTTACTCCCTCTCTGGTGGATGTGTAGGCAGCAGCATGTGTATTTTAAGTGATGCTAAGGATCAGCTGATGGTCTCTGCACGAATTGCAGTTCTCCTCTTGCTGATTGCACGTGGAACAGCTGTGGTAACATTCCATTAGCCAGTTACATGGAAACACACACCAATATCTAGGGACATCATGTTGGTGGTGAGCCATTCATTCACTGTGAGCAGGAACTCGATCTGTTGTTTGGCAAACAGCATCTCAGATGGATTGGGGTTTACCTCTAACAACATACACTGTGGAAACAGGCCAACACACAGGAGGGGGATGTGCCTGACCTGACTACAGACTGTAAGTGCTCCTATACTGCATTTTGAGTAATGTTGGTTTAACAGGGTGTGTGTGGATATAGCTGTCCTACATGTTTACATACCTGCCATGTCAGTGCTATGTTAATGAGGGAACACCCATCTGTAGGGCCATCTACAGACTGACCAGTGTATGGTGCCTTTTGTTTTAGGTGTTACCTACAGAGCACCAATCTGTGAACTGCAGAAGGTAGTGTGAGGATTGCAGTCTGTAGATGGTGACAGCCGTGAGAGTTACTGACTTCATATCCCTCATAGGACATATGGTGCAACAAACCCTGTTACAACAGTAAATGTATGATGTTATCACAGCAACATGTCAATATTGGCCCTGTGTATGTGCCTCCAGCCTCAACCTGGACATCCTTTGTACATATGTTATGCAGTAAGGGGTGTGTATATACTGTATACCATAATTAGTGACATCATATCTGATAACAAGCCAGTGAGATATCAGACTGCTACACATGTAATGTATAGTAGGGATTATATTTGATGACATAACCTGGTCATTCTGTGGTTGTGTGTACAGTACTGAGGTCTGTGTACTTATGGTGATTGTCAGCAATGTTTGTATTGTTAATATGTATATGTATGTAATGTGTACAGACTATGGTAGATGTCATTGTTTTTGGTCCTGTTCTATCTGATGTTACATGCTGCTCCACTGTATGTTACCCTATCGGCTTACATGTTTGTAGGGCCATACACACACATGTACCATACCACGACAGGCAGCAGACCACACTGTGTAGCTGCCCAGTATATGTAGGGCTAGTGTGTGGGTGGCACATATGAGGTTGGTGTTGAACAGATAGCCCATATACTGTAATAATACACTAGCATGCCATATGTAGCTGTGGCTGTGTTCACATTGGTTGTGGTGATGCACTTTTACACAGATTATGTTACTCTGTGCTGTGGCATGCCTGTAGAGCCTGCTATCTATGTGCAGGTAAATGTGCATTCCCCCATAGGCAATGTAGGCCAGTGTTGAGCCGTTCTGCCTGTAGCCTGCACAGTGCTTTGTTACATGCTAGCAGCTTAGTGTACTTACCCAGTGAGATGTAATGTCTAGTTACTTGCCAGATGTACTGCTGCTGGGCCACCATAACAATCACGTATTTCAGACAGAGCAGTGGTATGCTGTACAGATGTATCTCAATATCTAGTGGGTGGTATGTGGCCATGGCACCTCCTTACCAGCGGTTATTATGTGGCAGGACAGACAGGGATGTGTGAATGCATAACCTATGAGGGCAAATGTATACCAGTAGTTACATGTTATACCCATCTACATGGCTGTTAACATCCAGAGTCAGGATCGGTCCACATGTCTTGCACTAAGAGGTTATTTGTATACTTCTGGACTGTCCAGAGTGTGTCAGACTGTCCACATATATTGGCCATTATCTCTGCTGTAGTCCACAGGACCATTACGTGCTAACAGTGATACTGTACTATGATGTCCTTAGGATGTCTGTCAGTAGCCAATGGCGCACATCTTAAAAGAAGATGTGACCTCCCATACACCACCATGTCTGTGAAGACAATCCCTATTACAGTAGTAATACTCTACAAGTATACTTGCTATACATACCTGACATCCCCTTGCACTACAATGTTGGGACTACAAGGGCTGAGATAGGGCTACACTCCATGTTCAGGACATATGGTTATGATATATGTACATATACTTATCCAGATATGTTTATAGACATACAGATATAAATATCAACATACATAGATGGATATGTATATGTACATAGATATACAAATAAACACCCAGATATATACATATACAGAACAATATATGTCTACACATATACAGATAGAGATACATATGCACATATACATGTGGATATCTACATATATATTGACAGTAGTAGGTATATCAGAATAGATATGTATGCACATATAGTTATTGATATCTACATATATACCAATATAACTAGGCATATCTGTACACATAGGATGTGCATACATATATGGCTATATATACACATATATATATATATATATACATATTATGTATGTCTATGTATACATATATCTATATATACATATATGTATATGGGAGCGCTACAGAATCCTCAAAGTCCAAAGTCCTGAAGACCATCAGAGGTGAGTTGCCTTAAGGTATATGGATGTACATTACCATACAATCCACCTTGGTTAAATGCAGGCCTACTGCCACCTGCCATACAGACTGTTCTGTTTGTCAGTGTGCTTGTGATGGTGTCAGTTGTGCCTTGGTATGTAACAGTTACATCCCATTGTGTCAACTGAGGTCTTTACCCCCTAGGGATTGTCTACAGAGTGTAGATAGAGACTGCTGAACTATACACTTGCATTACTTACCGTTGATTGTTTGGTATCCTGTGGCCCAGTCTGTCTTTACTATTGTACTGCTTGGTGGCCTTGGCCCGGACAGGAACATTTGTTAACTTTTCCAGACTACTGTATTAGTATAACTGTTTCACAGTTGCATTGCTCAGTTTATATGGCTGTCCATGTCTAAACAGCTATATGACATGGCATATACAACTGTAATAGTGCACAAATAAAGCTTTCCCATTCATGCACACCTGTGTGTGGTGTTATATCCTTTGATATCGCTATGGGTATATGTTGCAGCAATGAATGTCATTTGCATGGGTGGCTCGTACAGTCTCCAGTTGGTAAGGTGGTAACTGTAGGAATAGTAGCTGTTCCATATTGTGTGCACGTGCTACATATGTAACTCACTGTACATATCTCTGCATGTGTATGTGTAGTTACATATATATATATATATATATATATATATATATATATATATATATATATATATATATATATATGTATGTATATCTGTATCTGCATATATGTGTCTGTGTATATGTATCCTAGTGATGTCCATGTTGTGTCTGGTCCTGGTCGTGTATCGCAGGGGGGACATGTTTGGGTGTGGGGGGGTATACCTATTCGTACAAGACATATATTGTTTGGGGCCTCTCAACCTCATTAACATTTTGCATGTAGACATATATGTTTTTGTTATTTCCCCATTATCTACAGATGTATGTTTGTATATATATATATATATATATATATATATATATATATATAAAAAAAACTGCCGTATATATTTAGACATATAGATGTAGGCATACATATCTAGAGATGTAGGCATTTGCATGTATATATGTTCATATATATTTATATATGTGTATATATTTATATATATATATATATATATATATATATATATATATATATGTATATCTACATATATTGATATGTTGTATCTGTTTAGATATTAATATATTTACACACACACATACATCTAAATGTTTGAATACAATCTCTGTACTGTTGAATGACTGGGCTGAATGATATGTTTTTGAAAACATCAGGGTTATGTGTATCTGACATGACTTAGTGATAAATCACTTTGGCTATGGTGTGCAGGGTCTTGGGTTTGAGCCTTGCAGAGGCTGTTTATTTTGTTGCTGGGCAGAACATGGGCGGCTGGATACAGAGTGATTAAGGCACTTTAAAGCAGTTGTAAGTGGGTTTGCATGGAGGTAAGCACTGCTAACTTTTGGTTGCAGTTTCTTATACTCAGTTAGCGTCTAAATTGCTTAAACCTGCTTACTGCTGCTTAAAAGTGCTTATTCCCACTTACCGCTGAGACAGTTTCTTTAAAAGAAAAGAAAAAGGGGTTGATAGGAAAGTGGTGAAAAAAGGGGCACAAAGAGGGAAAGACAGTAGGGAAATATCCAGGGATGTGCAGGAAGAGTGTAGGGAAGTTCCATAGCTGCTCATTTCTTCTACAGCAACAGCTGTGCATATACACTGACTTTGAAGGCAGATCTGGACACTCAAACCCCTGGGAGAGGGTGAGGATAACAAAAATAAATTGTGATGCCAGTTAGACTGGATTACACGTGTCCACATGTGTGAAATGAACAGCTATGTATGGGGCAAGATTTTTTGAGGGGAACAGATTGCCCTTTTTTTTCAGGTGAGAGTGGGATGTTGGAGAGGGGTAGGAGGTATATTTGGGGAGGTAGGTTGGGTAGGTTAACAGACAAGATGCATACAGGGGTGGTATATGACTCATGTGGGGGTAAACACCTTGATGCAGAGGGATGTTGGGAAATCGGAAGCCCATGAGCCCCTTAGTGGAAACAGTGGGACTGAGGTCCCCACCCATGGGCAGTCACCAGTGCACCTTCACAGCCCTGAAGGTGGCTGTGCTGGGGGATGAGTCGCAGAGCCAGGCTGACTCTCTAATCAGGACACACGGCCCTCAAGCTGGCATAGAAGGTCACCAAACTGCTGGTTGATCTCTCAACGCACCATGACCTGGACCTGGAGAGGGGTGACAGTTGCTTGTCTTTGCCCACTCCCAGGGGGGACGTCAGCCCCATCCCCTGAGGCAGTTCCACCCAAAGGTGGTGCAGGACAAACGGACAGGGAGGTCCCGGGTTGGGCCCCAGACATGGTGGTGCCCGGTGCCACGGGCAGCTGAGGTGGGGCAGGTGGGTCCGCTGGGACCGGCCTTTCCAAGCATGCTATAGTGTTTAGATTTCATTGTCATATGTGGGTTAGTAATAGTCAGCACATTCCAGGGTTTGGTATAACAGCATGCATAGATATTTCCATTAACCCTGACGCCAGATACGGAACAGTTGCATGGCAACACATGTACATATGGGACCACAGTGGTAATAAGAACAGCATGCAGGTACATTGATGACACCATGCCACCAGTGTTGGAATAATTTAGTATAGCACATGCATGGGAACCATTAATATATTTATCAAACAATTGGACAGTATCAGAACATAGGTGACATTACATACCAGTTGGGGTGGGTATGTTGATTATTGTTGGAGATATGGTGGGGGGACAGAAAGATGTAAATTAACAACTAGTATATTCCTGCAGTCCACATTACTTTCCTAGTCAGTGCTGTTATCTGTACCTTACAAGTCTTACTACACTACCCTATAGCCTTAGTTTGGACAGTGATATGGCTGTCATCATCATTACACATGATATGGTTTTACCTGCAGTATACACCTCTTACCTGGTATACCTGTGGAGGGAATGTTTGTTAACACTAACTGTTTCTACACATACTCCCAGTTTCAGGTTGATGTTGTGCACATAGCTATCCAACTCTTTCTGCACAGACTCTGGACATGTGTTGACCAAATGCTGGTGTACCGGGACATATCTAGAATATTGCCCTCTTCCACCTTTAGTTACCTCAAACACACATATACACGCTTTCCTACACAGTTATATTCTGTAGCACAGTCTGGGTGACAGTGATCAGTGATACTTTATTATTCAGGGAAACTGCAACACTCACAATTCCCTACAATACCAGAGGAACAGTACCAGTACAGGTTATAATGGTCTATATTTCTCAGTACAGTGTTTGTATCCGACGTACCTGTGGGAGCAATGTTTGTTAGCACTACCTGAGTGTTGCCACACAAACTTCCAGATTACACATTAGTATTATGCACATACATCTCACTCTGTTACTGTACAGACTCTGATCACAGCTTGACAACATAGGAGTGTAGATAGGACATACTTGAAATATTACTCTCCTAACACTTTTGGGGGTTGCTACAGTGACCGGTTTGTTCTCATAGGTGTTTGACAATCACTTGTATTCCCTGTTAGCTGGCTAAACCTCTGGGATCATCCCACAGACTTACCAGGGGACAGGGGGACAGGCAGCAGGTATGGGCTCATATACTGAACATTCTGGTCTCATCTGTACAGTTGTGGGGTATGATACTGTATGCAGCCTATGTCTGCTCCCAGGATTCAGACCATGGCTGTGTCTGTTACAACTTAAACACTGTCCATCACAGTTGTGTCTGCTATATAGATATTGTTGTATATCTCCTATCTGCTTTCTGGCTTATTAGTCCCCTGTGCTTATGCATTCTAACCTTGTATTACAACACTCTTATACAGATTTCCTAGACAGTTATATGTTGTAGGGCAATGTGGGCAACAGTGATGTGTAATAAATCATTATTCAGAGCAACTGCATCAGTTGCACTGCCATACAATACCAATGTAAACAGTACCAGTACTGGGTTTCATTCTTGTATTTCTGGGAACAGTGTTGGTATCTGACAAATCTGTGGGAGAAATGTTTATTAGCACTACCTGAATGTTCCCACCCACAGTACCAGATTCCACATTACTATTATGCACATACATCTCACTCTGTTACTGTACACACTCTGACCACAACTTGACAAGTTGGGGTGTAAATGGGACATACGTGGCTTCTTAGTCTCATAAGGTATTGTGGAGTTGCTAGTGTGCCAGCTTTGTTCTCATAGATGTGTGTCAATCAGTTGTATTTCCTGTTTGCTGCCTATATGTCTGGGATAATCCCACTGATTTCCCAGGGGGACAGGTTGATAGGCAATGGATATGGGTCACTTTACTGGACATTCGGGACATTTTTGTACAGTTGTGGGGTATTATTCTGTATGCAGAGTACTGCCACTGGGAGGATTCGAACCATGGCTGTGTGTGCTAAAAAAACAACAGTTCACATCTCAGTTGCATGTGCTATTCAGGTTTGGTTGTCTGCATTTTCCCTGTTTTCTGTCTGTGTCTCTCAGTTGTACTAAATGAGCTCTGGGGATTACACCTGTCATATACAGGCATTCCTACACATTCAATTTATGGTGCACAGTGTGGGTAACAGTGCTTAATACTACAGAACTGTTACACGATTGCTAATCTACATTACCATATGATACCAGAGTATACACATGCAGTTCAGCAGTTAGACATTTATTGTCAGGCTATTACACTTTTATTGACATACAAACAATATGAGACTCTTCCTGCCATAATCTCTAGTGTATGCAGTACTTGCCTTGAACTATAGAGGTTTTATGCAGGCAATTAATTTACTACTACTTTTAGTTTTATTTCCTATGACAGTAATTGCATGAGTATTACTGATTTGCCTCGCATCGCAACCTCGCCAGGCAACTGGCGTGGGCCTCCTGGTTCGCGGCCCTCTCCATTGCAGCTGTGGGGGACATAAGAGGAATATTTAGCCATACCTATCATTGATATACCTGAGCTGGCAATTATTACACACATAGTGAGGTGATACTTACACATGACAGGAACATCCCCTGATGCTCTAGCCTCTTGCAGCCACTCCTCTAAGAGGTCCCCCTTATGCCGTTTCAGGTCGGCATAGTGATGCCTGACCTACTCACCAGTTTGTGGTATGTTAGTGGCACTGGTGAGGTCGTGGGCGAGATGGTCCCAGGCCTCCGCCTTATATTGGGAGCCTGGGTCTATATTAAATTCTTGAAAGCCAACAATGTTGAATGTGACATTGTTGACACGAGAATAACAAAACTGCAGAACATCGAACAAGTAAACGGAAATCTCCATAAGGGGGATTTCCATTTACTTCAATGTAGTGCAGTCTTGTAGTTGGTATATTTAAGTATCAGGGGGGTGGGGGGGGTGCAGGGAGGCTTGCCCCCCTGCCTACACCATTTAGTTTTTTTGGTTGTTGCTTTTATTTTTTTTTCTGAACATTCAGTGTTTAAACAGTTCGACCACTAAAGGTCGACCTTTAGTGATTCAAACTGTTAAATATTCGATGTTCTAATATAGATCTGGGAGCCCTGGTACTGGTCCTGTAATAGTCGCTGATCATGGTCTTTGACAAGGAGTCCTGCCATGACCTTGGACTCCTGGATGCACCAGCGCTGTACCCGGAAGCACACACCTTCTCCCCTTACTGCCATTGTGCCTGCAAGGAGAAGCTACAACCAGTTATGAGATGTATTCCTGCAACTTGGGTCAACGTAGGGCCGATTTCCTGCACTTTTCCATGACTGGCCAGTTTTGAAAAGGCTAAGCTATGGGCAAACCTGCTTACCTAGGGTTGGCATTATTTAAAGGGTATAACACTGGGCACATTGTGTTAGCTGGCCTACACATTGCTTACACCACCTAAGCTGGCCTGTGCAGTGCTTAGCATTGCTTACATTAGACTTTGTGTTATAATTCCTTTTTGGCATTGAGTTATTATTCATTACACCTTATATGCATGCATGGTATCCATGATTCATGTGTATGTACACTGTATGTGGTTCTTGTGTTTTATTGGGGACTTCAACACTCTATTACAATTACACCTGACTTCTGGCCTTACTTCTGTACTCTGGTTTACATATTTATGTTATGTAGTGGGTTAAGGCACATATGCCTGTATACTGATTCCTTTCACAGGTTCATTTTGGTTTTACTGTTGTGAATACTTGTTTGCTGATAGCTCATTTTTCTGTAGTTCTGTGATGTCTTGGTGGTTAACTACTGTGACTATGGTATATAGGTTCCTGGGTTTGAGGCCTGCATCGTTGTTTATTTTGTTGATGGCCAGGACAAGGGCTGTTGGATACAGAGTGATTAAGGCACTTTTGAGCATTTGTAAGCATGTTTGCGTGATGGTAAGCACTCCTAATCTGCCATTATATCTGCTTACAGAGAGTTACCTTCAGTATTGCTTAAGGAGTGTAGGCATTCCTTACCTCCACGCAAACGAGGTTAAATTCGCTTATTAGTGCTTAAATATGCTTACTACTGCTTATTGGTGCTTATACCCGCTTACTAGTGCTTTATTCATTATGACACTGACACCTCACATGTGCATTTACTGCAGTGCTCCAGTTCATAAATATATGTTATTTAGTAGGTTTTGCAACATAAATATTGATCATAATGTGCTTTGCCATGGAAAATGGAATATGCTGCAGTGGGACTCGAACCAGAAATGCCTGTGTGTAAGGTGAATGCTATGCCCGCTACACTATTGCTATGTTGCTTCATTTGCATATATCTTCCTTGTTATCCTCTTCAGCCATTTAAGCTGCATTAACCGTAGCTAAGTGATGGGCACACCCACGCACCTATGGTTAGGGTTTGTTCATTTCATTTATGTATACTGTTGCTGTTGTACACAAGGGGGACTGTTGGTGGGGATATGCGGACACCTATGAGCAGTCACGCTCATTTCTGACCCCTTTCTGCTGTTCTTCATTGTGGGGGCATGTATATTCTGAGAGGTCTGCTGTCAGACACGCACCCTACACTCTTACACACTCTGTGTAAGACTAGGAGCTCAGGCTGCTAGTCCTGCATGGAGGAATAGTAAATCCAGGGGATTGTTACTGACTTGCACTGAAAATTATTTTGTATAGGCTAGATTCAGTATAGCAAACCCTGCAAATACAAGATTTTGTTGTATCAAATAGTACTACAAGAGTCAGTTCTAGAAAAAATAAAACATTAATGGTTCACATTTTCTGTGCATTTATTTAGAGGTGGTTTCATCTATATACCATAATTCATAAGAAAAATGCATTCTTGTGCATTTCTTGTTTTTTGTTAAAAGAAAATACATAAATCAAATTATATTCTGAAATCTTGATAAGGAAGTGTGCTGTTAGAATAAATGCAATTCTGGATATAAAACTGCATTTGTTACTATTGTTCAAACAAAAATAATATATGTAATGAATCCTCTGATGCATTTTACATTGCACAATGACAATGTGATCTGCCGCTATTTTAGACTCTCACCAGCTGGCAGTACTCACATACTCAGCTATTATTTTATATTTAAGGAGCACTGTGGATAAATATGCTCACAGTATCTAGCCATACAGGATTTCTCATTATTGTCTATATGATTTCCTTGATCCTTATTCCTGTAAAGAAGGAAACTCATTTAGAACTGAAACAAAGCAGTGATGAAAACCTATACAACAAAGAAAATGCTGATGTCTTAAATGTATTCCGCACTTTGAAATTCATAATAAAAGTTTAAGTTCAGGGCCTTCATAAGCCAAGCTGTGCAACCCAGGCCAACTGTGCTCCTGTGTATCACAAGCATTTATTAGTAGGGGATATGTTAGTTCAGAAGTTTCTAAAGGTTATGCAGGGGGAGGGGTATATTACTTTGGTCAAAGTTATTTTCTACCTCTGTCTTTTAGAGACATGGGGGGCAAGACCTGGGGTGAATTTCCAATCTCCCATCCATGGATCAAGGTTGCCCTTAAATAGGGTTAGGGATGGAATCTGTCTCATGTGGATGGGGAACCTGTTCTAGAGCATGGGTATGTCAGAAGCAAAATTTAAATCCTTGGATCTAGTGATTCTGATGGCATTCATTTGCAGATGTGCAAAAGGTCCATCAGAGCTGGATCTGAGGATGCCTTGTATGCTAGACATAGATCACTTCTCAGTAACCTGTAGGTGACTGAGTATAGAGACAGAGCTTTAAGGTAATCTATACAGGAAAATGTTTTTGTACCCTGGATTCTCCTGGTAAGTAACCTTTGTGGGCGTTCCAACTGTTGCATATGTACCCTCCCAACTATGTATGTATATATATATATATATATATATATATATATATATATATATATATATATGGGTGTAAGTTAGAAGATCGACAGCTGGGATAACCGAAGATGATCGACACTTTCGAAGACCGACGCTAGGGATGAAAACTCCGACGCCAGGGATAGTGAGTTGGAAAGAAGGCTGTGTGAGTATGTGGTGGTGACGGACGTTAGGGTGCGATTAAGGTAAGTGTGGATAGTGACAGTCTGTGGGGAGAGGGGTGGGTTAAGTGAGTTAGGGTTAGGTTGGGTAAGTGTGCGGTAGTGGTATTTTTTGGGTTAGGGGCGGGTTAAGTGAGTTAGGGTTAGGGCGCGGGTTAGCTGAGTGTGTGATAGTGACGGACCTTAGGGTAAGGGTTTGGGTTAGGGTTGGACGTAGTTGTGTGTGTGAAGTTTAGTGTGGGTTTGTGAGGATTTTGGTGTGCTTGTGTTCTGTGTGTGGTTTTTGGATAAGGGGATGTGTTTTGTTAGTTGATCGTTGTTATTGTGGTGTGTGCAGTGTGTGGGGTTTCGTGTTTGTGGACCGTCGGTTACTTGTTTGTTGGGCATGTGAGTTGTCGTGTTTCTGGTTTGTTGTCGGTGAGAGTGGCTGTCGAGCTTATGACCTAGAACCATATATATATATATATATATATATATATATATATATATATATATATTAACTCCAGGATCGCACTACAGTGAGGAAAAGGGCGTATACCTTTTATGTGCCTTACAGTACTCGATACCATGCCATATATACTAACTGCAGTTCAGTGAAACGCGATTTAGTGAAATGAGAGTCAAAGAATATGGGATATTGTTGGGGCCCTCTGAGGCTGTGTTTTTGGCTTTAATGAGTGCCATCAGAACCTGCACATTGCTAATAGTTGGTGGAGTTATGCTAATGGGTATTTGGGGATTGTGGGTGAATTTTATACTGAATTTGTCAGCCAGTAGATTTCCTATGTTGCACCATTGACCACCATTTCAGCAAACTGCTGTGTGCTGCCTTTGAGGTTATTGATGCAACTGTAGAAGACCTTGCAATTGTATTTAGGCTGTGAGGCTATCTCAACCTCATAATTAGCCTTGTTGGACTTAATTAGTCTTCTTAGCTCCCTGTTTAGTTTAATTAGTGAGCTGCTATCATTATGAGAATTGCTCTTCCTGATTTTAGTCATGACTTCTTTTTGTTTGTTATATACCCTATTACAGTTAGGATTCCTCCAGTGTGGTTTGTTTTTAGAGTTTATTTTGGGCTTACTTCTAGTAGGTACAGCAGCCTTTATAGGTAAATGTAGGAAATCTGTCTGCAGACTATTACTTGCCTAGCCAAAAAACAGCCAGTGATCAAACATGACAATCAAACCCTGTAATGTATGTCTGTGAAGTAAACACTTTAACCATTATGCCAAGTCCATGAAAAAATAATATAGAAGGGAGGCAGGAAAAGAAGACAGTGAAAAAATGTGGAATAGCATATCACAAAAGAACTGAGAATGGAAAGAAATCATGTATCAAGAGAAGAAAATGTGAGTAGAAAAGCCTACTGGTTTGGCTAAAGATGAATATATGAGGAGGTAATTACAGATTAAATGAGAAAAACTTGTAACCAGGCATACACCATATAAGCCACAATGTACAAATTAGTCTCTTAAAGAGTGTTAGAACAGAGAACTAATTTAAACCTTATATCGAACCAAAGAATAGTTTTACAATATGGCCTATTCAGACTTTAGGATAAGGCATGCACTTCATTGGGATATAAATATCTTTCTCAGGAGGCAAAAACTTCACTATTTCAACAACACTAAGCACCAAGTCTTTAACATGCCAGTCGAACAAATATTGTACAGTTGGTCCTTATAAAACTGAAGGCGTTTTCTTTTTTTCTGTGGTCCTCTGACCACTGAGGTGAGTACTCTACTAACCATTAGCCTGGTCATTTCCTGGGGATGAGATTCAAGCATACCATGAGTGGCATTGCCATTCTAAAGAGGATCAGAATTTTTTTCTTAAAGTGTATTGGTCATATTTCACTTCGTGCCTTGGCACATAGCATATGGGGCACAAAGTGCAAAATAGCATTTTCACCCCATTGACAAACATTTTGGAAGCTATTCTGGGGATAAAACTTTTAAGATTGCTGATTTGACTACAGTCATGTCACTGAGGAAAATGCATAAACTTTAACCTCATAATCTGATCAGAACTTCCCTGTGCCTGGCTTGGACACCTGTGACTACAAGACCATAGATTGCATCTAAAGCCATCTGTGGACCTACAAAGCTGATGTAAATATCTATTTTTGCACTTGCTCTAACTATCTCAGTGCTATTTAACAGCTCTGTGCTGCATGTATGGATTTGTTTGAATTTATTGCTGTTTTCCAGCCTGCACTTGTTAAATGTCATCTGTTTGTTACTGTACTGTTCTTAGGTCATTTTAACAGTATCCTGATATTTCCACACCTCCTCTGATACTTCAAAAACTGTTCTGAGTTTGCCAAAGCTATCCTGAGTTTGCCAAAATATTCTGTGTTTTGCAAAGTATTTCTGTGTTTACGGAAGTTTTCCTACATTTGTACACATATTTTGTATTTGGGAACATTTCTCAGGGGTTGTGAGCTTATTTCCAAGGATTTCTGATACTGAAGAAGTTCTGTCTTTTGTTGTAAAGCATTTGTTACTGCACTTAAGCTGAAAACCAGTTCAGTTATACTCTGGTGGGAACAGAGGGCTTGTTCAACCCATCTGAATTGGGAACTGCTGGTGGAAGACTTACCAAATGTTTATCTGATTAGCACGAGTGTTTTGTAAAAGTCTTTCATCCTGTTGGTATAAAATCCTTACAATTTGTGAGACTGTTCTCATTTATTCAGAGTTTCTCTGTGCCAAGCTTAGATACCTGTGACTACAAGACCTTGGATTGCATTTAAAGCCATCTGTGGACCTACAAAGCTGATATCAGTACTTTTTTGTGCACTTATTCTATCTCAGTGCTATTTAACAGCTCTCTGCTGCATTTATTCATTTGTTTGAATTTATCACTGTTTTTCAGCCTGCAATTGTTAAAGAAAGGACATGTGTTTGTTACTGTACTACTCTTAGATCATTTTAACAGTATCACAATATTTCCTAACCTCCTCTGATACTGTAAAAGATGTTAGAGTTTGCCAAAGTTCTCCTGAGTTTACCAAAATATTTCTAAGTTTTGCAAAGTTTTTCTATGTTTGTAGAGGTTTTCCTACATTTGCACACATTTTTTTGCATTTGGGAACATTTCTCACAGTTTGTGAACTTATTTCCAAGGATTCCAGATACTTCAGGAGTTTTGCCTTTTGTTGTAAAGCAGTTTTTACTGCACTTGAGCTAAAAACCTGCTGTTTTATAGTAAGTGGGTTTAATTCTGCACTCTGGTGGGAGCAGAGGGCTGATTCAACCCATCTGAGTTGGGAACTGCTTGTGGAAGGCTTAATGTGTGTTTATTTGATTGGCCTTAGGGCAGTAGGCCTTAACTGTGTAAAGTATTTCATCCTGCAGGTGTAAATGCCTCTGCACAAACTTGCTTATCCATGCCTTGTATATATACAAACCTCTCCAGTTTAAATTCCTCTATAAGAAATTCTCTTCATAGTCTCCCACTGTTCATAGCTGCTGAAAGAGCTATCAATTTGTGCAGAGTGCATCAGAACTGCAGGGCATCCTATAGTATACTAGTAAACACTGTCACTTAGACCTTTAAATGACTCTCCCCTACTCCTTCCCATCTTCTAAGGATTTGGTATAATGGATATGTGCTTCCAGTAATCTCTGTTTCTGGCCTAATGGATATGGGCATCCTGATGCAGTGTAGTAAATGCCTCGTGTCTAATGACAGCCATTTCATTTTAGATCAGACAAACACAGTGTGTGAGAGATGTAGATACACAATGTCATTCAAGACAAAGATCTCACATTCACACATGAAAAATCCAAACCAGGTTGTCAGAGTTACACCCAAAACACTCGCTACTTACATGTAATCTACCCCAAACTTCCAAGATCTCCTAAAATTATCTCTCAGTGGCCCCACTCACACTCAAAAAAGGGAGTGCCTCACACAACTTACAAGTCCACCACACAACCAAACATTCTAGTTATTGAGGATTCCATTGTGAGATATACTGATGTCTCCCTTATCAGGCTAAACAAGGAGAAGATCACAGTGGTCTATCCATCTGGAGCCAGGATCTAGCAGATCATGCATGCACTTAGGTCTTTAAACCACAAGTATCAATATGCCATGATCATAGTCCATGCGAGCATAAATGACCTGACACGTACTTCACTGAACTATATCAAGACAGACATGATGGAGCTCTCTGAATGTATGTCCCAAGCAGGTATGAATCTAGCCTGGAATAGCATTTTACCAACACCAGTGATGATGCCACAGTACCAGTAAAAAATTATTGACTTCAGCAATTGGCTTACTTTCTGGTGTCACAATAGGAGTTCCAATATCTGTCAGCCTGGGAGGACATGATTGACAATCATCAATGTTTGCAAGCAACAGTTTGCACTTGTCACCACTTTGCTTCTGAATACTGACAAAAACATTATCTAACCCTATTGTGCCTGTTTTAGTTCGTGCCAAGTTGTTAAACCCTCCAACATAGCAAAAATCACTCACGACTACTAAAGGTACTGCTGCTCAATGCTAAGAGTTTAAATAAAAAATTGCATTCCCTGGAAGCACTCATAACCCTGTGGAATGCAGACATAATTGCAGTCATGGAAATATGGTTCAGAATCATGAAGAGCACCCTGGCTATCAAAGACTTCAATGCCTTTCATACATTTCGATCCCCCCAGCTCAGGATAAAACAAAGAATGCAGGTGTCTCTGTGTTCATAAAGACAAGTACACTGCCAGACTGGTGCAAACACATGACTTGCTTTAGCTTTTCCATGCACAACTAACCATAGGTATGACCCCATATCATATACTTGTTAGCTGAAGATCTCTTAATATGATTCTGGAAAACCACACCTCCTACCTAAACCTACTGGAATATTTTAACCATCAGCCTAACACCCTACTTATGGGTGACTTCAACTACCTCTCCATAAACTGGGAGACTTGTACAACTCATAATACACTTGCTCAGATGCTTTTGGACTTTGTCAATGCAAACACTCTGGAGCAACCAGTTAACTCCCCAACTAGAGGTACAAATATCCTAGACATGGTAGTCATGAACATGGGGGGGGGGTAGTGCTGCTCCCTGTCATGCATTAATTCCTTCCTGGAAAAATATGACTACAAAATAATTGCCTTCAGTATTAAAACTAATCTAGAACCCCCATCAAACTCCAAACATGTTAAAGCTTTACTAAGGCCAATTACCTCAAGCTAATTGACAGTTTATTAAACTTCCAAAACCCACAGGACCCAGATGGTACTGAGGCCTGCTCTATGCTGTACACAAAACCACTGTGCAACCACACTCATAGCTGCCTAGAGGTGGCAGTGCCTGTCTGAGTCAAACCTATGATTACTGGAAAATATATGTCACCCTGGTGGACCCCTAGCATAAACAGGCTATTCAACAAAAGGAAAAAATCCTCTCCAAAGCCAAGAAAGAATAGATAAAATAGAGCAAAAATACACTCACCAGTCTAAACAACAAATTAGACAGCTTGTCAAATCTACCAAAGCAAACTATGAGGCAAATATAGCCTTCCAGGTGGAAGATAATCATAAGGGTTTTTTTAATTATGTTTGTAACCTCAGGGGAAACACTCAACAATGTGCCAAGTTAATCTTGAATGGCAACACATACACCCAGATTGAAACTATAGCAAACCCGCTGGCTGAGAAGTTTCATTTCAAACTTCTCCCCCATCATTACTTCCTACCACACCCAAAGAAATACCCACAATCATCCCCCATACCAGTCATTATAAGGAAGCAGGTCCTTCCTGTGCTTGCTAAAGCCAAAAATAGAGCCTCCATGGGTCCTGACAACATTCCAGGATCATTCTTAAATAGCTTAAAACAGAACTTATCAGGACCACTAGAAACCCTCTTTAACTACAGCCTCCAGACAGGATTTGTCCCAGAGGAATGGAGGAAAGCAACAATTGTCCCTCTGCATAAGGGTGGCCATCAGCTGACCAAGGGAACTACAGACCCATAAGCTTGGCCCATCTTATCTACAAGGCCATGGAGAAAATTATTATGGACCCAATCAATAATGACATAGGAAATCTCTAAACACTGGACTAGACTCAATTTGGCTTTGTCAAAGGGAGGTCTTACCTGCTGAATCTGGTTGACTTCTTCAAGAAAGTCACCAGGGCCATGGATGAGGGTAAAACGGTACCAACTGCTTATCCAGACCTGAGCAAAGCTTTCAACACAATCCTTTACTCAGGGATCATAGATAAACTTACTGAGTTAGGCATAAATCCCTACATCATCAGATAAGAAACCTGTCACTAGTGGTGTCCCACAGGGCAGGACTCAGTGCTGGGACTCTTCCTGTTTGGAATATACTTCTCTGAGGTAAAGGCCAGTGTTGGGGACATCTGTCTCACCAATTTCACTGACAACTGTAATCTGGAAGTAATCAAAGAGTCCCCAAATGAGGCTAACAACTGGTGCCAAAATCACTGTCTCAGACTAAATGTTAAAAAATGAATAATGATACCCTTTGGTAAATCAGATATCCCTGCAAATTACAATATTGATAACATATTCCTTAAAGTAGACCCAGTGATGAGGGACGTAGGAACACAGTTAGATAGTAACCTAAACATTGACCACCAGGAAGCTATGGCAGTGTAAAAATCCTTTGGTGTGGCTCAACTTATAAGTAAAGGCATAGCATCAAGGTCGAAGGAAGTTATAATGCCATTGTACTCGGCCCTTATCAGGCCCATAATTGAGTACAGTGCTCCCTTTTACATATACTTAACCAGGCACTTACACCAAATGGAGCAACCCCAGGGGATTCTCTCTAAAAAAATGCAAAGTGTAAGACACAAGTCTTGTGTGAGCAAACTAAAGGCCTTGTCCCTTTACTCTGTCTCTTATTGTTTATTAACAGGTGACTTATGCCTAATTTGCAAAGCATTCTCTGATCCAGTTCTGATGAAAATGTTGCATATTTTGAATTTATTTATTTATTTATTATTTTATTTTATTTTATTTTAATTATTTTATTTTAACATTATTTTACCAGGATAAATCCAACTGGACACAAAGTGTCCGTTTTCAGTGGAGTCCTGGGGAGGAAAGATCCAAGGAAGTTAACAGAGTACATACATGGTCTAGATAACAATTAAAAAAAACTGGTATACAAGGTAAGAGAAACAAAGAAGTACAAGAACAAATTTGTAAAACAGTGAGATACTCAAACAATAAGATACTCAGGAGTAGAACCCCTATTTGCAATATTTACAAAAAAGTACATATCAGGTGAGAATATAGTGTATGCAATGGAGGCATAAGCGGGTCAACTATATGGAGTAGTGGGTCTTCAAGGGGGGGGTCTTTGAAGTTGCAGAGAGGGTTAGCATAGAGGTGAGAATTAAGAAAGCCCTTGAGGGTGCTTGTGTGACTTTGTAGCCTGAGTTCAGGTGGGAAGGTGTCCCATACTTTATCAACATCATAAGAGAATAGGGCCTCCCCAGAGCTGTTATTGCATGGGTTGATTTCAATCAGGTGTTTGTTACATGAACGTAGTTTCCTTTTGGGGTTGTGAAAGTTTAGTATGTCAGCTAGGGCAGGGCTCTTCCCCAGATGAAAAAGAATTTGATGGGCTGTGATCAGTTGGTGGTAGCGTAGGAGGTTTGGAAATTCTAACCAGTGCAGTTTAATTAGGGATTGGCAGTGGTGGGAATGTGATCTATTATTGGCAGTGAACTTAGCTATTTTATTGTAGCATGTGGAGAGTTTGTTCAGGTTAGTTTTGTTAATGTTGGTGAGAACCGGAGAGGTTTATAGTAGTGTTGATAAGAGATGAGTTCTGGCTATTGTTGTTCTAGTTTCGGGGGTTAGGAATAATATGCAACAATATAGGCAACCAAGTTTTTTATGGACTTTAGAGATAGTTTGGGATACGTGCTTGTTGAATTTAAGTTGTTGATCAATAGTGATGCCTAAGAGTTTGGCCTGAGTTACTGGGGTGATGAGGGTGCCATTGGTTGACATGATGGTAAAGTTTTCTACCCCAGTGAAGGATTCCTGGGTTTTACTTTGTAGTAAATGGATGTTTGGTGCTGAGCAGATTAGAGTAGTGTCATCCACATACTGGACAATGTTGGCTTTAGTGGTAGCTAGGTGGAGATTATTTGTAAATATGTTGAAGAGAAGGGGACCGAGGATTGAACCTTGTGGGACACCGCATGTGACAGGGAGTGGGGGGATAGGGAGTTGCCCCATTTGACAGATTGTGACTGGTTGTTTAGGTAACATTCCATGGACCTGAATCTTATTTATGACTCACTTGCTCAAGAGACAGATTCATATCCCAAAGACTATCCCCCCGGATTCACAAATCCTCCGTGTAAGACTAAATAAGTCTTACTTGGAGGCTGCAGTTGAACGGTATGACGTCAGCGTGCCATGAATATTCATGAGGGCACGCTGACTCAAACCAAGTCCAACACGGACTGTGCAGTCAAGCAGGGGGCGTGTCTGACTGCCGAGCAGTGGAAATGTCTATGCCCCTGCAAGTGTGTTATAAAACAAAATGTCAACACACAAGAGCGAGTCCGCTCAAATGTCCATGTACCCAACACCACACTCCCTGACATTGTAAACCCTAGTTTGTTTGTTTGTGTCTTTCGGCTTTTCCCAGTTAGTGGTCGCCACAGTGGAACTCCGGTCCGCTAATGATTAGCAGTAGAGTTTTACGTGCTGGCTTGCCGGGCCTAACGCACAACCTTCAATGAAGGAATGCCCATTCACGCATGTCGCCACACAGAAGACGCTCTAACTGAGAATCGAATGGGCAATGTCTAACTGTGAGGTGACAATGCTACCGCAGCACCACCACTGAACCCCAGTACAGTTCTAAAAAGTAAAACTATTAATTCTTTTTTTCATATTCCCAATATAGCTGCATGTATTTGCACGTGTGTGCCCATTGCTTAGCTGCAGTTAGCAATCTCGACATGGAGGAGCATAAAAAGGAATGTTTATGCAAATTATGCAAAATAGTAATAGCGTAGTGGTAGAGCGTTCGCACAAAGAGAAGGCATTCATGGTTCGAGTCCTACCACTACCCTTCCTATTTTCTGTTCCAAATTAGTATATGAAATAATTCCTGACCTATATGCTGAAACTTTTACTAAAAAGCATTCAAATGGCTTATGTATCAGTGAACAAAATGTATATTTATAAAGGAACCTGACATATAATTGACCACAGTTAAGCAACGCTTAATCCAGCGCAATATAGTTGCCCCTAGCTAACTCGTGCCTTACCCAGCGCAATGTAGTTGCCCATAGCTAAATTGCACTTTACCCAGTGCAAAATAGTTGCCCATAGCTAAATAGCACTTTACCCAGCACAATTGGTTTGCGTGGAGGTGTGCACAGTGCCAACCAGCACACCATTGGGCAACGTGGAGCAACGTAGAGCAAAGTTGCTTAAACACAGCCATGCCCCCTAACCTGTCTGGACAGTAGTAAAATAAAAAGCAATGATAAGGTTTGAACCCAGGATACTGTGCACCATAATCAAAGTACTAAACCACTAAGCCATGACAGCTTAAGATAAACATCCACTGTTAACATATATATAGTAATAAATGTTTGATTAACCATTGCTAAGCAAGTCTGCAGTCAGCCGAGAATATTCAAAAACGGCCAATCACAGAAAAGTGCGGGAAATGTGGCATATTTAAGCCGCATAGGCGGGAATACTCACCATAACTGATTGTAGCTCCCATCTGCAGTTAGAATGTCTGGTGCTGGAGAGGGTACACGCTTTCGAGTGCAACGCTGGGGCATCAAGGAGTCAAGATATATGGTTTGGCTCCTGGTCCATTGGCATGAGACTCGACTCCTGCAGGGCCAGTTCCAAGGAATGGAGTATAAGGCGGAGGCTTGGAACCGGTTGGCTCATGAACTCACCAGTGCCACAGGCGTCCCTTGGACTGGTGAGCAGGTCTGTCACCACCATGCAGACCTGAAGAGGCAGAAGCAGGACCTTCTGAACCAGTGGATCCAGGAGGCCCGTCAAATGCGTGATGCCCCACTACTAAGTAGGTAGCCATGGAATGCAGTATGTAAGACAAGCTAATATAGTCTAAATAATGGATAGGTATGTCTCAATATCCCTTTATTTACTCCACAGCTGCAGGTGCTCATGCTATGAATCAGCAAGCCTATGCAGATAGGCTGCTAAGGCTGCGCCACCAGGCAGGTTAGTGAATATTCTGCATGTATTGTTACATGATATATGTGAGTGAGCATGACAAAAGTGTTTAAGCCCAATAATACAGCAATAAAATGTCCTGATTAAATCCTCTGCATGTACTGTTATATAACAAACGTCAGTGAGCCAGAAATAGAGTGTACTAACCCACCAATCAAGGTAAAATAATTCTGGAATACTATCCCTGCATGTACTGTCATAACATATAAGTGAGCAAGCCTGAAAAAGAGTGTTGTAACCTATCAAGAAAGGTATAATATGTCCTGAATATGTCTTCTGTATATACTGTAATAACAAGTAAAGGAGAGCGCCTGTAGAAAAGAGTGTTCAATGTAATTAATAAAGGTATAAAACTTGGAGTGTGTCTGTGTCACTTACTTTGAAATGTTGTTGTACCCTTACAATAAAAAATAGTACTGTTGTATTAGGTGCTGTCAACCCACAGTTGTGCAGTCCTATAGGAAGGGGATGAAGGAAGTGTCAGTAGCTGTGAAGCATAAAACATTAATTCGCCTGAATAAATCCCCTGCATGTACTGTTACATATCATAAGACAGATAGCCAGGAATAGAGTGTAGTAACCCAGGAATAAAGCAAAAACATGTCTGGAATACTATCTCTGCATGCACTGTCATAGATAAAAAGTGAGTGAGCCTGTAAAACAGTCTTGTAACCTATCAATAAAGGTATAACATGTCCTGAATAGGTCTACTGTATGCAGTGTAATGTCAAATAAAGGAGAGAGCCTGTAGAAAAGAGTTTTAATGTAAATAAGAAAGGTATAATACTTGCAGTGTGTATGTGCCAGTTACTCAGAAATGTTGTTGTACCCTTGCAGTGAAGAAATGTTACTCTGTTGTAGTAAGTGCTGACAACCCCCAGTAGTGCAGTCCCATATAAAGTGGATGAAGGAAGTGCCACTAGCTGTGAAGTATGCAACAGTCCTCAACAGTTGTGAAATGGCTGACATGTATAGGTAAATCTGGCACATGAGTAGCCTGTCAAGGTGTTCCCCAGAAATGTTAGTGTGCTACCTGAAAAGTAGGGTTGTGTAGAAAACAAGTGAAAAAGCCATGTGAACACATCCAGATGTGCAGATACATAAACAACTCACTTTAATACAAGTATGTAGCAGTAACATCTGCATCCTGGACAGTTACTATGTCAAATATAGGTCGGGTATATCATAAAGTAGCAAAACCCATAACACAATCAAATGCATGTTGCCTAGTGTAAGAATACATGTAGGGGATATACACCTGCAGTCAACAGGAATGTAGTGTACAGTTAAAGTACTAATAAGATGTTAATGGAGGTTTCTTTTTACACCCTACTCCATGTGCATAAACAATGCAATTCCACACCTCAATGGGTATGTCTAATCTCATAACATTTGTTGGGACATATGTTTCATAGTTTCATAGTTTCATAGTATAGTACTAGGCTATCTGCCCTGGGGCATTTGTAAGGCTAGCCATAGTGATTTGGCTTTTGCCACCCCATGAAATGGTACAAAAAATGTACAGAATAAATTTAGAATACTGTGCCTCTGTCTAGTAGTGACACAATGAAGGTCCCCTTATATAATATAATTAGTTTACTGTGCCCCTGTCTAGCAGTGACACAGATGTGACCCCTGGGGTAAACTTACGATCTCCCATCCACTCATCAAGATTTCTCTTGAAGAGAGTCAGTGAGGGCTCTGCCTAATACGAACTGGGATCTTGTTCCAAAGCATGGGAAGCCTCTGGGTTATGAATCTATCCCTCCAGCATGTCCTATTCATACTTGTGCTGAGGTTTAAGTCTTTAGCTCTCGTGGTCCTGATGGATTTGGATTTTTTGAGGTGGAGCCTGTCCATCAGATCCTGATTGGACATGGCCTTGTACGTCAGGCAGAAATCACCTCTGAGCAGGCGGTATGCTACTGAATAGAGCTGAAGTTTCTTTAGTCTGGCAGAATAAGACATATGTTGGAGACCCTTGATCCTCTTGGTGAGGTACTTTTGTGGTCTCTCCAGCTGTTGCAAATGCCGGGTGAGGTACATACCAAATGGGGCATTGTACTCAATCATGGGTCTGATGAGGGAGGAATATAGGTACAATGACATCCTTGGATCTGGATGTGAATCCCTTCATGATGAGGTGTGCAAGGTAGAATGTTTTCGTAACCACTTTGGCAACGTGGGTGTCAAATGAGAGGTCGCTGTCGACTTGGGTCCCTAGGTCTCTGATTACTTTTTCCGTACTCAGTGGGTTGCTGTCTATGTGATAATTTGTGGGTACTTTGTTTTTCCCAAAGGACGACTATACATTTTTGGCATTTAGTTTAAGGCCGTGACTCGGCACCAGTTGTCCGTTCTGTGAGGCCTTTTGTAGGATGTGTGTGTCTGCTGGTGTATCGACTATGGTGCCTAGTTTGCAGTCATCTGCGAACTTTGTCAGCCACAGCCCTCCCATGTTTGCTTTAACATCTGAGAAATAAATGCTGAACAAGAGGGGTCCCAGGACAGCCCCTGTGGGAAACCACTTGTGACTGGCTTTGAGTCTGACATTGCTCCAGCGATTTTAACTTTATGGGTTCTGTCCTTTAGCCAGTTTGCAACCCATCTAGTGACATAAGGGTTTACTTTTAAGCTGTTGAGCTTATCTATGATGCCTGAGTGGGGTGTTGTGTCGAAGGCCTTAGCCAAGTCCAGGTATGCTGTATGGACTGCTTTGCCCTCATCAGTGGCTCTAGTGACTGTTTCGAAAAAGTCAACCAGGTTTAAAAGGCAGGATCTGCCCTTTACAAAGCCAAACTGGGTGGGGTCAAGTGTCTGTAGGTCCCCTATGTCTCTGTTTATGAGTTCCATAATGATTCTTTCCATAGCTTTGCAGACCAGGCTGGTTAAGCTTATGGGGCGGTAGGGTCTGTAGAGACACCCCCCTTGTGGAGTGGGACCACTGTTGCTGTACGCCAGTGTTCAGGTACATATCCCGAAGTAAGGCTAAGGTTAAATAGCATTTTATGTGTGGGTTTAGCTCCTCTTGGAGTTCACGTAACAACCAGGATACTGTCAGGTCCCATTGGTGCTGTGGCTTTTGCTTTGTTTAGGGTGGTTCTCACTTGGACATCTGAGATGACAGGGAGATTACATTCAGCTGGGATGAGTATTTCTTCTTTTGGGGGTGAAGGAGGGGAGAAATTTGCACTGAACCTGTCAGCCAGAATGTTGGCAATATCTGTGGGTTCAGTGTATTTTTTGTTGTTGTGAACCAACTCTGAGCATATCTGAGGGTTTACGCCCAGGTTTCTAACATAGCTGAAGAAGGCTTTGTGGTTATCTTTAGTGTCCTTAGTGATTTTTCTCTCAAAGTTGGCCTTGGATTTTTTTATGAGAGAACGTAGTTTTCTGCTAATGTTGATCAGAGATGTCTTCCCTTCATGGGATTTTGCTCTGGCGTGCAGTAGCTTCCTTCTTTTGTTATACAATTTGTTTATGGCTGAGGTCCACCAGACAGGACGCTTACCTTTGGTGGAGAGGGACTTGGATTTGTTTGGGATTGCATGATCCATGCATTCTTGGAGATGTTCATAGAAAGCATTTGTGAAGGATTCGGCATTGTGGGATGTGGTATCCACTGGCACAGTGGGCTTAAAGGATACCATCTCAGTCTTAAGAAGAGTGAAGTCTGCTTTTGAGAAGTTTTTCACTGTGGTCTTTTGTGCTGGGGTGGAGGTGGGATATGTATATCCAGGGTGATTAGTTTGTGGTCAGATCTCACTAGTGAGGGGTATACTTCTGGTGTGGAGCATTTTGTCCCCATGTTTGTGATGATCAGGTCTAGTATATTATCTCCCCTAGTGGAAGAGGTGACTAGTTGTTCCAGTGCATTTGAATTTATGAATTCCAGGAACCTTTGGGCTAGGGTATTAGGGCTAGAATAATGTACCCAATCTATGTTTGGGTAGTTGAAGTCTCCCAGTATGATGGTATTTTGTGATACATTCATATCCTCCAATGTCTTCAGGAAGGCTGAGTGGGGTTCTTGAGATTGGGAGGATGGTCTGTAACATGCTACCAGATGTATAGCAGTTTTGCCTATGGTTAGTTGCACCTGTATGGTCTCTGATGCTTCATGTGTTGCTACTAACCTGGAGGTGTGGGTGTCCTTGATGAATACGGACACTCCCCTCCCTTTGTGGTTCGGCCCGGGTTTTGGGGCCGAAAAGCATGATACGAGGTATAGCCTGGTAGCACTGGGGTGCTCCCCAGAGCCTTGAACCAGGTTTCAGTTACTGCACAGATGTCGATGTTCTCCATGCTGAGGAGTGAATCAAGTGCCTGCATCTTGAGATTTAGACTTCTGGCGTTGAGCAGCATTACCCTTAGTTTTTTTCCATTTTTGTTTTCTAAGGAGGTGGGTCCTATTGTTATATACAATCTGCACTTACTTTGATGCATGTCCCCTGTTAAAACACCACAATCTTGGTGGCCTGTTGCCACCAATCATCCCTGCATGCTGTTGTAATGTCCACTGTTGTTCAATACATGCATGTGTTATGCTTGCTGTTCAACTGTTGTAACCCTGGTGTGTTGGGTTAATGGGAATATTACTGCATGCTGTTACAACTAACTTGGAATGCTGTTGTCTATATTGAAATTAAACACACCTAATCACAGAACATATGGGAAGGCCGGTCCCAGCGGACCCACTTGTCCCTCCTCAGCTGGCAGTTGCACCTGGTACCAGCAGGTCTGGTGCCCAGCCCAGGCCACCCTCTTCCGTAGGTCCTGTGCCACCTTCAGGTGGAAGCGTTGCAGGGGATGGGGCTCACCCCCCCTGCAAGTGTGGGTGGAGAAGGGCCTCCTGTCACCCTCCGAAGGGTCCAGGTTGTGGTGCATAGGGAGATCCAGCATTTAGTCTCTGATCCCCTACGCCAGCTCGAGGCGAGAGTGGTGTGACTCACAGGTGAGCCTGCCCCTCCTACGCAGCCCCCAGCACAGCGACCCTCGGGTCTGTGAAGGTCCAGTGGTGACTGCCCATGGGTGGGGATCTCAGTCCCACTGTTACCATTTGTGGGCTCATGGGCTTGCGATTTCCAAACATCCGTCTCCGTCAATTGTGTTCACCCACCCCATGTGTCATACTCCGCCCCTGTATGCATCTTGTTTGTCTTGTCTGTTTACCTACCCAACCTACCTCCCCAAATATACCTACTTCCTCTACCTCACTTTCCACTCTCCCCTGAAAAAAAAAAAAAAAAAAAAGGGCAATCTGTACCCGAAAAAATTACGCCCCATACATAGCTTCCCATTTTGCACACATGTCCGTTGGACATGTACACTGATAATTCTAATTGGCAGTACAACAAACTATGTTGTCCTCACCCCTCTCTCAGGGGTGGAAGGTTTCAAATTTCACTCCAAATTTGCAACATATGCACAGCTGTTGCTGGTAAAGAAATGGGCAGCTATGGACCTTCCCTACACCCGTCCTGCACATCCCAAGCTTGTTTTCCTACTGTCTTTCCCTCTTTGTGCGCCCTTTTTCAACACTTTCCTATCTCGCCATTTTCTTTTCTTTCAAAGAAATTAGTGCAGGGGTTAGCGGGAGTAAGCACTTTTAAGCAGTAGTAAGCAGGATTAAGTGAGTGTGCGCATGTGTGGGATTAGCTAAGCATCGCTAAGTGTCGTGCAAACCCGCTTACAACTGCTTAAAAGTGCCTTAGTCACTCTAGGTCAGGGCCCTTGTTCTGCTCAGCAGCAAAATTAAAATACCTTTGTCAGTCTCAATCCCCAGACCTTGGACACATAAGACTGCATGAAGTATCACTAAGCCACAACAGATATAGAATAACTTTGTGCTGCAAAAAATATATAATTTATTACAATGAGTGAATGCAAAGGAAATATAGGAAGGCCATAACATAAAGCCTGTTCTGTGGATCTTTACCAGTAATTGTGGGATTGCATTACATGAGTGTGATGTGAGAAGCAGCTAATCAAGCAGAAAATAATGTTGCAGAGTCACTTTACAACCCCCACATGCACATGTGCAGATACCTATAAAAGCAGCTAGGACTTGCTATCCCCACATGCAATCATTACATTGCAAGTTGCACATAGCAAGCAGGAAAAAAAAAAACAGTACGTTTCAGTACAAAAAAATATTACATACACAGGCATCATAGCAGCACAAATGCTGGCATATCTGAGTAGGGCAGAGGCCATACCTCCTAACTCAATCAACTTTCCAGGGATGTCCCTGATTGTGAAACATATTTTAGCTGTGTCCCTCAGAATCCCACAGAAAAGTACTTACGTCAGTCAGAATGGTGGTCAATTACACAATGAATACTGACAATAATTACAGTAGAAACTGCTTGTATGTCATGAAAGGAGTACTAATCCATATGCACCGCTTCACTGAAGTATACACCTACTGTTCCTATTATGTGTAAGGTGTACCTCACATTCAACTACATATCCATGACACCATGCAAAGATGTATGTGACTGTTCTATAGGCCCGGCAGAGGCCCAAACACACAGGCATATAGGCTATACTGCTGTTACACACTCTGCAAATAGCTTTCTTAGGCCCTCCCCAAGCATACTCTTATGTAGGAGTATAACACAGAAATACCAATGGATGTAGCCATGTACTGGTAGCAACTGACTATAACAATGCCATTGTAACAGTGCTGAAAACACCTGTGAGTTGCACAGACAAAGAATGACAGTGTAACTTCTGGCTACCAACTGGGTAAGTTCACAGATGGGAACCATGCAGACAGACAACCTGCCCTGATAAACACACAGGTACACACCAATCCTGCAAGTCCAGTAAGCTAATATTCACACATTAATGCATAATGCTTCCAGTATGTAAGCCTCCCCCCCAGTTAAAAGATACTTGTGCGTTTAGGGTCTATCAACTGTGTAGGTAGGCATACTCAGTACAGGAATTGTCTAGTTGTCCTGCGAACCCTGTGCTAATGTCAACAGTAAAAAACATAACCCTGCAGAAGTCAGTACATTAATATTCCCAGTATAGTCACATAAATGTTGTGTAAGCATTTGTAGTGGTGAGTAAAGCTCTACAATGATAGCTTAGTGTTGGAAGTGGCAAGAGTCAGGTCTGAATACAACATGTACAGCGCTGTCTATACCTCTAGCTTCATTTGTAAGACGTATACCAACCGTCTGACTTACACAACAGTCTCCACAGCAAACAAGCATGGGCCACACTCTGGATATCTGAAAGGGCTATGCCTACATACCTTAGCAATGTATAGCATTGGGTTGCTATGACAGTGAGTACTGCAATTACCACTCAGCAGGCTGTATGCATTTACCAAATGCTGGCCAACAATTGGTGCAGAGGGCATCACATGTACATGTGCAGATACCTATAAAAGCAGCTAGGACTTGCTATCCCCACATGCAATCATTACATTGCAAGTTGCACATAGCAATCAGGAAAAAAAAAAAAAAACAGTACGTTTCAGTACAAAAAAAAAAATATTATATACATAGATGGACCCGGAAGGGACATACAGGTATATAACAGTTTGTAGTTACCGGCAGGTAGTAGATGGTTATGGTTAGTACTGTTGATCCTCTGATACATGCATATGTGGCAGCAGTAGGTATGTATGCACTGACGCCATGCATAAGTATTGCCATGGAGAAGTTGTTGGGAAGCTGTGTGCAGTGGGACATAAGTGTGACAGTTGTAGGTCAGCAGTACATGTCAAACATCTGAACATGTTATCTATGGTCTGTACAGTACTGCGTTTAATGGCAGTTTTGGGGAGTATTGCAAACACCTAGATAAACTTGGATGTCACAGAGTAAGACATGCATGATAGTCACATAATGTGTAGCTTAGCATTGGCAACTGCTGTAGCAGGCTAGCATAGTGATGTATCATTTGCAGCTATGTATACCCTTGTACTATTACTGTATGCACACATGTGACAACTGTCCTACCTTTAGCAAGGCCCAACAGGTCATCCGTGAGTTGTATGGACTTACAACATTGTGGACCTTGTGTCTGTATGACAAACACATATGTCGAGATACATGTGTGTCTTATTTCTGAGCATCTGAACATGTGCATAGAGCAAGGGACATACTGCAAGTGTTTGTGAAAAGTGGACATTTATATGTTGGAGCAGGTTATGTGCATATATCTATGTAGGTTGTAGTGTGTGTCAAACAAGACAGCATACAGTGATGGCATATGACATGTGTTGTTCAAATGCCGTGGGTATGCTTTGTTAGGTATATTGTCTCCCAGATATGGGGTCCTGCTAAACATATATGGTCTGAAAACACCTTCCATGCATTCTGCACAAGACTGTGCAATATCATTACATAACTGTATCCCCCTCAACTTTAGCATTATTGATATTCCCACCATGAAAGGTGGACTGCATCTGTGCTGATATGCATATCAATGTGTACACCAGTGGATGTTGAAATGTACGCCCCAGGTGAATGTTGTACATGTATTGCCATCCCTGTTGTTAAAAGCTCTGTACCCATGAACTAACACATAGGTGGTAGTGTACTCAACACCAAAGGTGTGATAGACTATGGGACACAGGTGGACAGTAGTGTCCCTAATGATGATCACTGTGCCACACTAGTCATGTAAAAGTAGTACAGTCCATATGTCATCAGTAAATTTGTGTCATCCATGGAAACAGAGGTCAGGGTTCCACTCCACTCATCAGTCATAACACACATCATAGAGTACAATGTCCCTGTTGGTATGTACCTCAGAACACATACACAGCAACAGTAGATGCCAGACACATACCTCACAAAGAGTGGTACCAGATTACAACAGATGCCCTATGCTGACTGTCTTACCAAACCAATTGTACACTGTGTCGCACACCGCCTACCCAGAGGCCACCCCTGGCCAACATACAAAGCTATGGCAAACCCACAGTGTTGGACATGCTCCATGTAAACAGATGGAACACCAGACAAGATACACACTCTACTGCCCAACACCTTGTAATGTAAAAAGCAGAACATGCTTGACTGGCACATCATCATCACAGACACATACCATACTGTCGAACCAACCACCTATCAACAGCATATGAAGGTCCTCATTAGCAGTTGCCATCAATAACCATGATGATTGCATGTGAGATAGGAAACACAACCCAGTAATCACCCCTGTGGCTCTGCATGACAGGGGCACAGGAGCCTACATTACATGTGTGTCGTAGTGTAGGGTACCATATGTCTATGCTTCCATAGGCCCTATGGATAACAGCCTATCAGCTACCTAGGACATGATACACACACGCATGTACCTGTTGCAACACATGCTATGTGAGGTTGACTGTGTGTGATGGAGAATGTGTATGTGAATGTATCAATGATGTGTATATGTGTGATAGCCTACTGGGAGTCTGTGTATACCATGATATGTAGTGTTGTAGCTCTAATCCCACCCAAAGGTCCATATGCTATTGTCAGGGCTGAAAATCACTATGGCATACGTTGTGATATAGTCCCATGTTGTCGAATGGAGTGTGCCTTTGTAGGCTAAAGCAGTACATGTATGCTTATTGATTGTTAACACTAGTGAATACAAGTCATGTATGGACTGTATTACTACCTGAAGCTGTATGCCTCAACTGCACAGTGTGGTTTATATCCACATGGCTTGGTAACACACTTTTGTTTGTTACCTGTAGTCCACACACATCACATACCTCAGGCATAAGGTTATGTATGTGCTGACACACAGTAATGTATGGTACACAGGTAACAGTAATCTGGGTTGCCATACCCTTTTGTCTTGTAGGTATGTCTGATGTGTGTGTGGGTATGCCTGTAATATGTCCTCAGTGGTATGTGTCTCACAGGATATAGGTGCGTATCTAGCAACATGTATAGTGTAGTACAGCAGTATGCCACCTATAGTGGTGAATGTGCACATATGTTACTGAGGGGTTTGCTATCAACAAGTAGTGTGTTGTACTGCTAGTACCATAACCGTACTGTACATAGATTTGAATAGATGACAAATGTCTGTATGCATTAGCTTCATATACACCTCCTGTGGCTAGGTGTTGCATTGTGTCACATACAGTGTGCCATGTACTGTTGTATTGTCCTACATACTGGTTTCACTTTGTGGCTGTGCTGAACATGGTTTTGTATTTAGCATGTGCCAGGCACTGTCAGGCAGTCATATGTGTTATTAAAAGTGTGTATCTGCTGACAGCCAATAGTTTGCTATATATAGCATTTCAATGATGTCTGCACATTAGAACGTTGAGTGTGCAACATGTCTTTTTCACAATTACTGTTTAATTGTCTTCCAGTGTTATGGCACATAACCGAAAGTCATCATATACCCCAGAGGAGGAGGATGTCATCAGAGATGCACTCATCCAACATTACAATCTACTGTTTTCAAGATCCTGCCAGGACCAGCATGGTCGCACTGCACTGTTGCAGGATGTTGTCCGTCAGGTGAATAATGTAGGCATGCATAACCAGACTTATGAGCAGGTATGCCATCACTGCAGTGATTTAATCAGACATGTCCGGCAGCATGCCTCTGATGTCCACAGGCAACAGCTTGCCACAGGTGGTGGTTCTGCCACACACCCCCCCCTCACCAGAGTGGAAGAGCTGCTCCTCAGCATGGTGGCTCCTGGCCAACCGTTACAACAAACCAGTGTCATCATGGAGGCCGGAGTCACCCAGCACAGTGACAACGAGCGTGCAGGTAACATGGCATATCCGTAGACCACTGTTATCCAAAGTGTTGTAATATGTATTAATCAGATGTGTACTAATAATGCAGAATATGTGGTGCCTGGTGTCATGCAATACTGATAATTCGGGACATTATCTGTATGCCTGTGACTGTCACCCCATGTACTACTGTATAATTGCAGACTCACAGCAGCAATGCCATAGTTGTTGACACTGACATAGTGTCTCATATCATTGCAGGTCCATTTGGTGTGATAGCAAGACAGGAGACCCATGCTGGTGAGAGGGCTACAGCCAATTTAGCATATAACATGTGCATGTCATAGGAGAGTTGTAGGCCATATACACATGTTAAACACCTACGCATAGTGCATGCTCTGCATGTTCTCTGTGTGACTATGCACTTCAAATTGACATGAGTAGCTGACTCATACACATGCAACACACAGGGCATCACAAACAAGTGGGGTATACTGTAGTGGACATTGTATAGGCATCGTCAATACACATGCACACAACATACACCACTTTGTCATATGCAGTACACATGGCGTATGTAGACACCTGCTGTAAGGTCGTACTCCACTATCCCATATGTCATCAACACAGCACACATACTATACCTGGGGGTAGAGCCCTATCATGGGGCAGTGTGACATGTGTCAACACACAACACAGTCATGTTAGGCAATGTTCCCTACAAAACATCTGACATGCCCAAGCAACGACTGTCTGTGAACTGTTTAATGTAGCCTAAGTGGTACAGGTCAGGTACCGGAAGATAGTTGCCAGTGTGACATCCATCAGTGTCCTTGAGAGACCACATGAAGCTGCCTGATGATGGCTCATGGTACTACACTACATCCAGTTACAGTACCTGCAGTACTACACATAGCATTCATTGTTAGACACCTGACAGTTGTATGCATCTGGACATGGTTTGTATACCTATGAGTGATGGTGCACATGACATTGGAAAGTGTTTCAGACTTGCATTGCATTGTTGTGTCCATGTACACATTGTCTACCAGGGTGAGGGCAATCAGTGAACAACACACATGCATCAACAACATGTATACTGTTAACTACAAGGACTCTCTACACTTGCACTGCATTCTGTCGAGCAACACACATCCTGCATGCTGACACATGTGGAAGGACTCTTTGTATTGTGATACTGTACTCCACCATCAACCACTAATGACTATGTTCCATATTGCTGTTGGTGTGTGTGTGTGTCAACTTGAATGTGTAGTGTATTAGTGTGCATGTGTGCATGTGTGCGAACATCCTGTACAGATGGTAAAGTGTGCTTCCTGTCTCCCTCTCACAGGTGCTGAGGTAATGTTGGATGGGTGCAGCGGGGTACCTGAGATCACTGCCACTAATAGTGACCATGATGATACATGTATAGTGGCACAGGCATGTTTGACAGGGTCTGTCGGTGGTCCACCATTTGACAGTACACAGCTTTCCACCCCATCTATGTGCACATATGTACTGCCATTACATCCCTTGACACCAATGGCCTTAGGTGAGGAACAGCATATGGTAGGCATTGACCAGGAAAGTGTGGTATCCATGGCACATGCAACCCCACACAGCAGCCATGCCCAGACACATGGAATGGTACCACATAGGCATATGTCCAGGGGTTCTCGTGGGAGCATCACTGGGTGTAATGCCCCTGGCAGGCATGCCTGCACAAGTCTCACAAACTCAGGTATGTTCCGGGCTGTGATGCAAGCACAGACACGTATGGAACAGTACACCATGCAGTCACTAAGGGCACAGAGGGCTCATAACACTGTGATCAATGACAGTATCCGTGACCTTGCCGGTGCCATCCGCAATTACACCGATGTCATTGATAGACATTGGGGGGAGACACTAGATGTCCTCCGCAATGTTATGTCCATGTGCCAGGACAGTGCAGAATGGCTGGGATGTCAACATGGATGTATGCCAGCAACACCCTCAGCTGGCAGCCGACGTGGACGACAACCAAGTGCCAGCTGCTCCCGTAGTGCCAGTACCAGCCCCAGCAATGTTGTGGCTGGGCTGTCAGTAGACCGTCCAAGATGACCATGTGCACGTGGCTCTGGCCAGTCTCAGGAGGGACATGGATCCAATCAACATCCCTCTGCCTCTGATGATAGTACTCAATCTGGCTTAGTACCTGATACAGTCCGTGTCACCCCTGGCAGGCACAGGTACTGTGTCCATGGCCGGAGACAGTGATCTGTACAGCCTGGCAGGTACAGTCTGTGGCTGTTCCACAAACTGCTGTAATTGGCAGCCACAAGGGGGTACTGTGTGCATGCAGACACACACACATACTACCAACACATAGGGCTAACACATACACACACACACATCACATCAACACTGACCCATACTGTACTGTTGTCCCTCACTCACACACACACATACATGTTGATTGGCTGGGTCATTGTCGGGCTCTGGAAAACAACCACACACCCTGTGCATATAATGAAACTGTGTCACCTCCTGTCATCTGTGACATTGATGCAGGAACAGGATAACACAGTGCTGATGCACAGGGTGACCTACTATTATTGTAGCAATGTTAGCATGTTGTGAACAGTAATGGGTAATGATATCCTTGTAAGTGTATCTGAGCAGGCATGATGCATCCCAGCAGTGATTATCAATTTTGTTTTGTATACACCATTGTTAATACCAAACATGGATTGTCCACACATGTGACAGTTGGCTGATGTGTGTGTGGTACTGGCAGCATGTGTTGTTGAGTGGATGTAACATCTATGATGTGTGCTGTACAGATTACAAGGTGTACATTTGTGAACATGGTGGAGGTGCACTGTTTGCATGTATGTGCATGGTGGGCACATGTAAAGGGTGACATGCCCTGTACTACACAGTGTTAATACTTCACATTTCCTATTGGTGTCCAATATGCATGTCACTACACATATGTCACAACTTGGGTACACATGTGTGTATGACATGGTATGACACTATGCTGTGGGTGATAGTGTTGATATCGGTCATTGGTTAGCATTCTGGTAGTGTACATAACCTCAACAGCCTGATTTTAACAAATAGTTACATGATGTCTTGACAACTGACACACAGCTGTAGGATACACAGTAGCATTAGAATCATTCTGGTTTTGTACTATACCAGTTACCAGTGGTAATGACCACTACACATTCCCATGACTACTCCTGTTTGCCATGTGTCCATCCTAGATACACGCAGACACACTAGGGATATATGCATCCACATCTGGTGATGCATACAGTGGCCTACAAAGCATTCCCCGGATTAGACACCTATTTTCCATGAGGGTATCATACAGACACATACCTGTTGACAAACACATGTTGTGAAGCTATGATCCAACAACAGCATACTCATCCACATTTGCTACACATAGTATCCTGATTGTACCACATTGGTAGTAGCACACAACGTGTAGCAGGGGTACCAATGTGTACAGACAGCCACATGTGATTTCATCTGTCCTTTGATATCCACATCCCCAAGGCTATGCTGATGTCCCTCAGTGTATCACATAAGTAATAAGGTGTATGTATGCATATACACGGGTTTGTTGTATACCTACCATTAATGGCCATTATTGGCAGACTGTGTTGTGTTTGGGCATGTCTGTCATATGCCACAAGCATACACCCACACTCACACTATTGTATAACAACTGTCATGTGTGTGTGTGGCACAGATGACCTAGGGCACAGCTCACTACAATGGCTGGACCTGTCACATACATACATGCATATGTGAGCTATGGTCCAAGAAGCAGCAGCAAAAAATGTCAATGGTGACAGATATAGTTGTGTTGACAACAGGCTTCACACCTATGATGTGAATGAGGTCACATGTACATATATGTCTTGTCCACACAGTTACCAATTTAGGTCACATGTACATATGTGTATTTGCCACACAGATACCAGCAGTGTGCAATGCACATACAGTTGTTTTACTGATATGTCATACAGTAGTAGTAGCAAAACACACAACACTTTGCTCAACAGTGTCAGACACACATACTCAACAATTGCAGGATTCAAAACCCTACCTACCTATGTCATGGTACTAGACTCATATGCATTACCACTATGCGCCATATGCTTTACTGGGTGTTTTCATTTCCACTGCTGTTTTTGTGGGATATTGGCATCATCAAACCAGCAAAAGGGGTATTCACCTCTTTCAATATGTTTTCACATTCTCAAAAAAGGCCACGCCTCTCATAGGATTACACACGTACACACATTCATACTCAGCATTTGTAGAATTCAAACCCCTACCTAACTATGTCATGATGCTAGTAAGATACACATTAACATGATGTGCTATATGCTTTATTGAGTGCTTTAATCTCCACTGCTGTATTTGTGGGATACTGACATCATCACACTTGGCAAAGTGGTATTCACCACTCCTAATGTGTTTCCACAGTCTCCAAAAAGGCCACTCCTCTCAAAGGCAATCCCACACACATTCACACTCAACATTTGCAGGATTCTAACCCCTACCTGACTATGTTATTATAGTAGTGGCAAAGAGGTATTCACCACTCCTAATGTGTTTTCACAGTCTCCAAAAAGGCCACTCCTTTCAAAGGTAATCCCACACACACACATTCACAGGATGCAAACCCCTACCTAACTATGTTATGACACTAGTGAGATACACATTAACAAGACGTGCTATTTGCTTTCCTGGGAGCATTAATTTCCAATGCTCTATTTGTAGGATGCTGACATCATCACACTTGGCAAAGAGGTATTCACCACTCCTAATGTGTTTACACAGTCTCCAAAAAGGCCACTCCTCTCAAAGGCAATCTCACACACACATTCACAGGATTCAAACCCCTATCTAACTATGTTATGACACTAATGAGATATGCATTAACACGGCACACTATTTGCTTTACTGGGAGCATTCATTTCCAATGCTCTATTTGTAGGATGCTGACATCATCACACTTGGCAAAGAGGTATTCACCACTCCTAATGTGTTTCCACAGTCTCCAAAAAGGCCACTCTTCTCAAAGGCAATCTCACACATGCACATTCACACTCAGCATTTGCAGGATTGAAACCCCTACTTAACTATGCTATGACACTAGTGAGATACACATTAACATGACACACTATTTGCTTTACTGGGAGCATTCATTTCCAAAGCTCTATTTGTAGGATGCTGACATCATCACACTTAGCAAAGAGGTATTCACCACTCCTAATGTGCTTCCACAGTCTCCAAAAAGGCCACTCCCCTCAAAGTCAATCTCACACACACACAGACACATACACACATTCTGCAACTGCAGGATTCAAACACCTACCTAACTATGTTATGATACTAGTGAGATATGCATTAACACGACGCGCTATATGCTTTACTATGTGGTTTCTAGTCACATGCTATATTTGTAAGTTGCTGACATCATCAGAATGGATATGGTAATGTGTGTGCACTTAGTGTTATGCAATCCCAGGAATGAAACTTGTGGGTCAGCAGGTGTGAACATCTTGAACAGGAATACACAATTCATAGCTTGTGTGATCTATCTGTGGACAAATTACCATTCCTTCATATGACAATACATATTCATGTATGGATTGTAGGTTTTTGTGGATACAACATGTGTCTGTGATGTTGGTAAAGGGCTATTCAAAGTCTATGTGGGACCTGTGTTGCTCCTGTCAGTGATGTATGTCCTGGGTGGCTGCCTTGCAAGATATCTAGCAGGTTTGGGGAACATGATGTGCTCATTAACATACCACAGACGTTTGGGTTGTGTGTTTGTTGGTTTACAATATCTCTGTTCCTGACTGCAATCATGATGGACTCCATGGACTAGCATTTCGGACTTCATAGACTTATAGGAATATAGTTCCCATGGTGTGTTGTGCACCACACTTGTGGGGTGTACCACATGTTGCTGTAACACATTCAACGGTGTAAGATCCTGTAGAGAGTGTGAGGCTCAACAGACTGTTCGGGTGCAGTGTCTGTTTGTCCTGTTGTTCACTTATGACACATATGGGGAAACAATGTTATCCACGTGATGGGATTCATTTGGCATTGGGAGGACCAGTTTACACATTCTACATGTGATATCACCTGGTATGATGTTAGGGCATTTTATCACTGGGAGGTGGGTATGTATGTATGGGCCTGCCTGAAAGGATGTCGACATTGTCAGTCAGGTACAGTTGACCCTGACTCAGGACATATATGACTGCACGATATTTCTGACATAGCTGAAGGAGGTGTAATGATTCTGTCTGTACTCCTTTGCAGATTATCTTTCCACAGCAACAACAAACCTGAACACTAAACCCCTGTTATACTCTTTTACACAGTTGACACACTACTGATCCTTTGTGATCAGTCGACAGTGTATGTCATCATTATATCCTGGCATGTCCAAAGGTCGGTTTCGTGTGTACTCTCCAGTCCAGCTTGTGCATACTGGAATTTTGATGCATTGTTACAACTGCCTTATGTACACAGGGAACACTGTCCTCCTACCAACAAACACAGATATATGTGAGAGGTACAACTGTATAGACAGACAGGAGGCTGAGCTCTCACAAGCCATGACTGGCACAGTCTATCGGGTGGTGAAGTTAACCACACACACCACAAATACAGTCGCACATGGACCTATGACAACAGCAAACCATATACATTGACACACAAAGACATACTTGGAGCATCTAAATATACTCTGCCTAAGCAACAGAGACATCCAAAGCAGACACACAAACAACTGCTAACACACAACCATACACACATAGCACATAGTTCACAAAGTCATTGTGCCACACAGTCACTGCCCTTAGGCCTACACAACACACCTCATACACTTGTATTAGGTGACTGTAATTGTCGGTCACACTGACATCCCACTCACCTGGCTGAACAAGGTGAAGGTCACTTTGTGCTGTGTGTCAGGTGCCAGGATATGCCACATGACACATGCACTGTTGTCAGTCCACTGCAAGTACAAATATGGCTCGATCATTGACCATTCTGGTGTGTAAACCCTCAGACATTCCTCCCTGGACTACATGACAAGAGACTTAGAGGAGCTCTCTGATCATGTAGCACAGGCCAGTATGACCCTGAACTTGTGTAGCATCTTACCCTCACCAAGTACTATGTCACAGTATAAAAAATGTATAGAATGCCCAGGACCACGGCTTGACTCCTTCAATATTTGAAACCAGGTACTCCACAGGGAAACAAAGTAATGATTAACGCTTTTATTCACACAATACAATAAATCACACACGTTTTCGTCCTACACAAAGGACTTTTTCAGACAAATTACATTCCTTCAAAACAGTTTAAATAGTCTGCTCAAATTGCAAATTTATTCATATACCCAATAAAAAACCCTGTTTTAAAATCAAATTGACAAATCCCATTGTACTTCTCATAAATATTAATGCCTATCTATGAAAGATATTTATGGAATGTAATTTGTCTGAAGAAGTCCTTTGTGTGAGTACCTGGTTTCAAATATTGAAGGAGTCAAGCCGTGGTCCTGGGCATTCTATACATTTTTTATTAGTGACTTGAGAATTGCCACTTGCTTTGAGTTTAATTGGTACTATGTCACAGTATACAGATGAAATGATCACTTTTAACAGTTGCCTAACATATTGTTGTCATTCACAGGGGATCCAGTGTCTGTCAGTCTGGGATTACATTCTCAACATGCCACGTACATTCGCTATGGACACCATGCACCTGTCACCCCGAGGCTTTCACAGACTGCCTTAGGCTCTTGACACACACATAGTGGCTGTTAGAAGTGAGGGTCAGAAGACATAACCACAGCCATAGATGTTACAGGGTACAGGAAACGGAGAGTGATGGTGTTCAACAACTGATGTCTAACCCTCAGAATGCATGCACTCAGGACTCACATCAGTATGGAATCTGTCGATATATGTGCAGTAACAAACACCTGGTTCAGGCTCACAAAAGCACAGCAGCACTAACAGGTTTTACATCATACCATGGTTTTCAGACACAAGACTCGGACCGGACAACAACAATAGGGGGGGTATCCATATACATCATTCATACACACACCTCCAGGTTGGTAGCAGTGCACAAAGCATTGGGGAATGTACATGTGCAACTGAGAGTGGGCAAAACTGCATTTCAGTTTGTAGACTGTTACAGACCACACTCCCAAACTTGGGCACAACACTCGTTATTCCTGTGAACACTGGGGAATGTGAAGGTCTCACCAAACACCATTATATTGTGTGACTTCAAATACACAAACATTGACTGGGTATATTACTCAAGCACTGACACCCTCGCACAACAGTTGCTAGGATTGTTACACTCAAATGCTATGGCAGACCTGGTCACCACACCCATAGGGGGTTAAAACATGTGGGACCTGATCATCACCCACATGGGGACTCTATGTTCCACAACAGAGGTATACCTGTCATTGTTAAGGTTGGAACATACATTCATCTCACTAGACATACATATCCCATACACACACACATCCTATGTGATCTCAGTGATGTACTTCTCATGAGAAAATGTCACACTTGTACAAACTGAGGTGGTATCCCTCAATGACCCTGGGACAGTGTTAATTGCAGCTCAGACCACTTCATACTTTACAAGTCCATTCTATGGACAACTACTGGAATGCATGGATCATGCTATCCCAGATAACTACAAGACTCAATCCTCCAAAGGCAGGGGGCCTGTCTACTGGACCACGGCCATTACTGAGCTATACAGGGACAGGAGGAGGCTACTACATTATAGAGCACAATCACAATCAGGAAGGCATCTCTGATCAGTACTATGGTATAGCTACAATCACTTGTTGATTCATCTAAGGCCCACGTCTAATGGACACTTGCAACAGACACTATGGACAATCACAAGGCCTTAATTAGTTATGTCAGGGAGCTGGGTGGGAACTCACAGATATGCTATGAGTTACTGCATAATTACAAATGATACAGTGAACCCACTGACATTGCAAACATCCTGGACAACAGGTTCAGTGGGAATGTTTCTCCACCATCCCCCCTGCAGTGCACATGTCCATCACAACAGGGTGTAGCCTCCCTGACATCACAGATGAACATGTGTGTGCTGCCCTCTCCATAGCAGACAACACAACATCAGTGGGACCAGATGGTGTACCAGACTGTGGCATACACGAGATTCATGACAAACTTCACACTCACATTATGTCACTGTTCAGTATCACAGTTACTACAGGATATGTACCCATGGAATGGCATACAGCTACAGTGTACCTGCTCCACAGTGCTGGTGCCACAAGGGACCCTGGACATTATCCCAATATATGCCTAACTATCCTGGTCTGCTATGCTATGGAGTGTATCATCATGGAAAACATACACATACACACTGTGAACCTACAGACACTGGATCCTACACAATTTGGTTTTGTTGTGGGCATATCTTGCCTCTTGCAGATGTTTGATGTCTTTAAACAGTTAACAGGTCCATAGATGTACACAGGGTTGTCCACACAGCCTACCTGGAGCTCGCACACCAGTTCTACACAATACCCCACTTGGCCTTTATACATTAGATCACCGGATTCAATATCTACACATATGTCATAAGATGGATTGCTAACTGGATCATGGATAGCACACATATGGTCAGTATTGCAGGTGCCATGTCTGACTATACACCAGTTACACGTGGCATCCCACAGGGCTCAGTCCTGGGACCTCTCTTGTTCTGTATATATTTGTGATACATACTGGCTAACACAGGAGTAATATGGATGACCATGTTTGCAGATGACTGCAAACTGTGTGCCATAATCGACTCCACAGCTGGCACAAGCATCCTCAGAAAGGATCTCACAGAGATGGATGACTGGTGCCAGAGCCATGGCCTACAGCTACCTTCATTTAGATGCATAGTCGTCACCTTTGGTAGTAACATCGTGCACACACATTACCACATAGGTGATGATACATCACGTACAGTGTGTGTGATTTGTGATTTGGGGACATGAATACTTAGTACTCTCACCTTTGACATTCACGTTGCCAATGTTGTTGGACACACCTTCTATTTAGCCAACCTTATCCCATATGGTTTTACATCCAGATCAGGTGGGGTCATTGTGACCCTTTAGTCATCAGGCACATACTTGGATACAATGCCTCATTTCGGATGTACCTTACCCAACACCTGCAGCAACTGGAATGTACACAGATTTACATAACCAGGTGGATCTAGGGACTCACACAGATGATATGCACAGTTTTGCTATGGTGACCCCAGCTCTCCTCAGTTGCTTACTGCCTACTTGGATGCAGTCTGTGCCTTTTGTTTGAAGCCATGTTCATCACAGCATTGTTGGACAGGCTCCACATGAGGATATCAAAGTCCCTTACAGCTACATGCTCCAGGGACAGGTACATGAGCAATGATGTTAATAGGACATGCTGGAGGGGCATATTACCATCACAGAGGCTCCACTCACTCCGGAATGTGATCACAGTCCCACATACACACAGACCCACGCTGACCACCTACAGGTGACTTCTTCACAGGTGGATGAGTGATCGTATGTTTAGCCCTGGGATATGTTATGGGTCCTTGCTAGACAGAGGCAGAATGAAATGAACATATGTGAGTTATCTTGTGTGACCTACTATTAACAGGCGCAGTCTACTGATCCAGCGGGGTTGCAAAATACAAACACACTGTGGCTAGGCTTCTACATACCCTAGGGCAGATAGCCTAGTGTCAACCTCTGAACCTATGCTAATGTTCGGGATGCACATTGTTCAGTGATGGTACTGATTGCAGGTTTTGTTTCTTCTTTGCTTTACCACTTCCTATGAACAACCTAGGTTTCTGCATAACATATTTGATTGTGACAGGATTTCACTGTATTATATTGTGTCTGTTGTCATATCACTGTGTGCACATGGCGGATTGGTGAATAGTGCGAGGTTCCTGGGTTGACACATGCAACTGAGGGATATTTGTGGCCCACTGCTGTACTCAAACTTGCCCTAAGTGTGTGAGCATGCCCAGTTCAGACTTTCAGTGTTTTGTTGCCTGACATTTGTCTCATATTTTCAAGTGTGTGAGTATGCCCAGTGTGACCTTGCAGTATGTTGCTGTCTAGATCCACTACATTTGTTGATGTGTGTGAACATTACCAATATTAACATTTATACTATATGTCTGTTGAATATCAGGTTCAGTTATTACTGCAGGCCTCACCTTTGTGTCTTAACTCGACAGGGATTATATTATGCCTGCAAGGTTTACATGAGATACTCAGCATTGACTTATCAACATTTTTTCATACAAGCTGACCATTGACATACTGTCATGGTTTAGTGGTTCTGTACTATGACTATAGTGCACTGTATCCTGGGTTTGAGGACTGTCACTGCTTCATATTTTCATACATGCCAGAACAGACTGCTTCAAGAAAAGTAAAGCAAATATGAACATGTTAACCTGCTTTTGATGAACTATACCCACATTTGACCAGACTTGCACAACATTGCTCAATGTTGCCCAAAATTGCTGGACAGTGCACAATATTGCTGAACATTGCCTGTAGTTGTGCTACTTAGTGTGTGCAATTTTGTTTACATATACTAAATAGTGGTGAGAGCTGTTTAGCAGTGCTTTATATTGCTTAACACATAGCAATCATGCCTCAGATGGTGCTGCAAGACTGCCTATGTCGGATGCACATTTTACACTCCCTATACATGTTTGTTAACAGGTAGTGTCAAGTTAGGCAACGCTTTTACTACATGTGTGAGTCGGAGAGAGGTATCATTTCCAGGGTTCCTACTGAGCCAGTGTATATGCTATGCATTGCCTTTTTGCCAAGGCCAAAGCATACTGGGCATACCTCCCTGCCTACTGGGGCAGGCTCAGGTTGTTCCTCCTCAGTGTCACGCCCTGCCTGTGATGGCCTTGGCAATGGTGGGGGGCTGTTGTGCCTGGCCCTATGCTGCTCCTGCTGCAGCTGTTTTCACAGGATCATATTGTGTAGCATAGCACATACCATGACTATTTGGGTACATGTAGTTGGTGAGTACTGCAAGGCTCCACCAGATGTGTCCAGGCACCAGAACTGTAACTTGAGCAGCTCAGACACACGCTCGATTACATTTCATGTTTGTGCGTGTGCCTCATTATGGCATTCCTGTTCAGGTGTGTGTGCATTTCTGATGGGTGTCATCAGCCACGGCTCGAGTGCATATCCAGCATCTCCCACTAGGTGACCATGAGGGATGTCCCCATTGGCAAATGTCTGGTACAGCTGTGTCAGATGCCAGATATGGGAGTCATGGTAGCTTCCAGGGCAGCCAGCACACACATTCATTATTATGCCCTGGGCATCACACATGACCTGGCAGTTAATGGAGGGGTAACCCTTGCGGTTATAGTAGACCCTAACCCCACTCACCGGCTGGTGCTTTGATGCAAATGTGCATGCAGTCTATTGCACCCACTACCTCAGGGTATTCCGCTATTTGCTGGAAGAGATGCATATTGCTGGCCAATACCTCACGGGAATTGGGGAAATATACATGATCACCGACATGTGCTGCCATGGCATTCAGGAACTGGTGCAGTACCCTAGATGCTGATGCCTGTGAAATCCCCATCATATCACCAGTTGGTCTCTGGAAGGTACCTGTTGCTAATATTCTTAGGCTAACACATACCTTGGTTTTAACTGGGATGGGTTCACCTCTGTTGGTTCTGTGTGTGAGGCATGGCTTGCACAGCTCAACAATTTGCTGCATGAGGTCTCTGTCCACTCTATAGTGCTCCACTATCTGCAGCTCATGTAGCCCCTGGTAGGTTACCCTAGGCCTGTACACTCTTCTCCATCTCCTCACTGTGTGTTGCTCAGCAGCATTTGCATTGTCACCACCCTCAGCATGTTGCATATGTTGCCTTATGACAGCAATGGCAGCCCCTAACATTTCTTTGTCTCAGTAAAGCTTTTTCAGTTTTCACTTCTATTAGCTTACTGCAGTGTTGCAGTGTGCCTGAGAAAAACATACTGGAATGTTTTTTGCTGAGTTTTAAGTGCTGGGCTGGGCTGGGCTAGTGTACTGCCTGTGTAATTGCCTGATTCTGATTGTTTTCACCTGCTAGCTCTGCTAGTACTCCCTGGTTAACTTCCTATTATTTGTTGTGCTTCCTTTTCCCTTTCTGTTTCCTCAGGGGGCAGTGCCATGCAAACAAGTGCAAACACACGCACACCACCTCACATGCACACACACATGCTTACACTGACTACAACTTGCTTATTCTTGTTAAAACACGCGCACACCGGTGCAAATGCGCTTACAACTGTTTACACAGCCTTACATATGCTTACTCAAGCCTACATGCGTGCACACACGCTTACACACACGCACACTGTCTTACTCGGGTTTACTGGCACACACACATGCGCATGGACGCTCAGCAAGAAACTTTGGTGTTATCCGCGGCATACACCTTTGATTTCTTGACTTTAACTGGCCTACCTGTTGACACACCTCTTTCACTATTATGCAAATGTAAGCTGACAAATGTCACTCTGCTCCAATGAGCTTCACTCCTTTCATACATACCCCCCCCTCGTGATGTCACCTATCTTCTACTCTGTTGCTCCCCTTATCCTACTCCTACACTCCACTGACTGTGCTCATTTGCTATGTAAACTTGCGATTCACTATCATAACTATCATTTGCATAGGATTGCCTACTAATGCTTAGTTACATCTCTTAGACTGAGCTTCCCCCCTTAGCAACCTCTACTCGGTGGCCATGATGTCTTCAGCCAGCCATTCGCTTGCATTGTAAATTCATTGTAGCTATAAAATCCACATTTGTGGATCTTAATTATTAATTTTCTGCTTTTTAGGGTGCAGTGCATTTGTGCAGCGCTGCGCTACGGTTAAACCCCAGAGATCAGGATAAAAAAAAAAGTTATTTTATTTTTAATTTGCATCACTTCCCGTTGCCAATGGCCATATTTTTGGCCATTGGCATGCTTCCTCCTGTGAATGCATGCTTTTTTTCCAGCTGACATGGCTCCGTTTTGCTATTTGCAGAACCGTACTCAGTTATCAACTGAGTACATTTCTGCAAATAACACTACACCTACTCGGACAGGTTCAGGTTTCCTGGATCGCAAATTTACCTCATTTACATGGCTTTCACCTGCAATTGAGGTAATTTGCATATCCCAGCCCTGCCCGTGTAGGACTAGTTTGGAGAGCTCAGTTGCACGCCCCTACCGGCTGTTTCTGGATCGCTCGGCGGACATGTTGGCTGCATGGAGTCTTAGTCTACTCTAAGACTCTGTGCAAGCCTTCGTAAATCTGGCCATATGGAATAAACTTCCCATCTTTGTAAAACAAAGACCATCCCTCACTCTTCAAAAAGAATATGGAAGAAAGGATGGGAAACCATAAATTCATTCCCAGGGAACTACCCATGTCTGTTGTGGGCAGAGGCAGTCTGTTAAATGACTCAGGGCTCCAACACCCAAAGATCTACTACCCTGATACTACCCGATCCCATATCTGGGGAATTAAGATGCAATATTGTCATATCCTGGGTATTATTGTGTAGGCTTGTAAAGGCTCTTGTGTCATTAGCTTAGTAATCACCTATGAACCAATGAATCAATGGAGGAAACATGTGAGTTGTGTCCATAGACTTTAATAATCACATCACCATGCATGTTCAGACAAATGCCCATTCAAGACTATGGATGCACTTCACTCTATCCCCACAATGCTGTCACCATGGAATTAATTTGTGCTGTGGTTTAATAAACAATTTCCAGTCTTTTTTGACTTCCTGTGTATACAAATTAGCTGTGGCACCATACTCCACACCTCCTCAACCCAAATTGCATCTTGTCTAACTGGACCAAATCCTTATCACTGCATAAAAGTGATCTCTTGTCAAAGCTGCCTTACAAACCGAAGTTAGCATAATGAGTTTAACTTATATTTTAATAAGTCCTTAACTATGCTGATAATTAACCATATTTGAGTATGTTGTCTCCAAAAATGTCAGTATGGGGTCACTGAGATCACTCTTTGATCTATTCATCTGAACAAAAGCAATACATGTTACAGATCATTCCAGAAGGAAAACCTGCATTCAGTGTTTAAAAATCAGATGTGAAGTTTGTGACTACATTAGTTGTTCATTCAACAATGAAAAGTTAATAGAAAATACAGAAATTGGAAAATAGTATGCACCTCCATGAAATGTGGAAAAATACAGGTGCACATATCTGTCAGTTTACAGTGTTTTGACCTTAAAACATTATAGTGTATGCATTTCTTTACTACATTTAATGGGATTTCCGACCATTTTCTTTTTCATTAATTTCAATGTGTTTTCACAAAATTATATACTGACTATTCATTTTATTTATTTATTTTATTTTATATTTGTTTACCAGGAAAATTCATCTTGACAAAAGTACCTTTTTTCAGTGGAGGCCCGAGGAGAAAAGCTCCACAATTAAAAACTATAGTAGTACAAGAAAGACAGAGAATACACATATGAAAAAAATACAAAAATATTCTTACAGGGTTGTATTATATAGCAAAGACAAGAATACAAAGTTATTGTAAAATATGTTAATAATAGTTTGTTGTAAGTCATGATACACACTAACATCTGTGGTTAACACTGCTGAAAGAGCTAAGGAAGAGAGAAAATAGAATTTGCATTCATGAGACAAATATTACCCTGGAGTGGAACTGGAGCAGAACCAGGTGTTAGCAAGGTGGGCTTTTAGGGTTCTTTTAAATTATGTTATAGAGTTTTTGTTAGTTAGATTAAAGTGTAGGGAATTCCATCTTCTAGCTATATAGGTAGAGTGCAGGGACTCCCCTATAGAGGTATTGGCCTTAGAGACTTCTAAAAGATGTTTGTTATTGGAACATAGTACTCTGTTACTGGTGTATGGCTGAAATAAACTACTTAGGTCAGGGGTCTTATCTGGGTGATGTAGAATCTTATGGGATAGTGTTAGTTGGTTATACAGGAGGAGATGAGGAAATTCTAGCCACTGTAGTTGTTTTAGAGCTATACAATGATGAGATTTATATGGAGAGTCGGTGGCAAACCTGGTGATTTTATTGCAGCATGCTTCTAGTTTTCTAGTTTTATTATGTCTTTTTTTCTTAGGTTAGTAAGAATTGGCATGGCATATGTGAGTGTAGAGAGTAGGTGTGTGCATGCTATTGTTTCTATGGTTGTTTTTGTCAGAAAGGGTTTGTTCCTGTATAGGACCCCTAGTTTTTTGTGAACTTTTTTATGGTTTGGGTGATGTGAAAGTCAAATCTTAAGTTACAGTCTATTTCTATACCTAGTAGCTTGGTATGGGTTACAGATAAGATAATGGTGTTATTTTTGGATACTATGTTGAAAGGAAGAGATGGGGTGAATCTAGTTGGGTTGGATAGTAATAGTTTAGTTTTAATGGGGTCCAGAATTAGCTGATAGTCAAATAACCAGGATTCAACAGATAGAAATGATGCTTGTGTAAGTGTCTGTAGTTCTTGGATGGAAGAGACAGTACATGTTAATGTGGAGTGATCTGCGTATTGTACGACTGCAGCATGAGGTGTAGACATGTGGAGATTATTGATACAAATAGTGAATAGTAGTGGCCCTAGGATGGAGCCTTGGGAAATGCCTAGTGATACTGGAAGTTGTGGCGAAATGTCAGTGTGTCAGTGAACTGCCTGTTGTCATCCTGATAGATAACTTTGGAACCAAGTAATAGTCGACTCAGAGAGAATAAGGTTAGAAAGGACATTGATAAGTTTATAACTTTGGAACCAAACCAAGTAATAATCGACTCAGAGAGAATCAGGTTAGAAAGTATATTGATAAGTTTATAACTTTGGAACTGAACCAAGTAATAGTAGACTCAGAGAGATTAAGGTTAGAAAGGACATGGATAAGTTTATTACGTGCTACTGTATCAAATGCCTTAGAGAGGTCTAGAAAGAGAGCCAATACAAATTTACCATTGTTTCTATGTTTATTTACAGTTTTTGTGAATGACAAGGGGGCAGTAGTGGTACTGTGAGAGGGACGGAATCCATGTTGTGTGTTAGTAAGTAGGTTTTGGGTGTTTAAGTGTTATCCATGATTTGTCTGTGTATACAACTTTCAAGAATTTTGGAGAGAGGAGAGAGGATAGCAATGGGGCGATAGTTTGATAGTTCTTTTGAGTTGCCATCTTTGTGGAGAGGGATTATATGAGAAATTTTCCAGATATCAGGTACTAGATTTTCAGCTATAGATCAATTAATAAGAATGGCTACATGATAAGCTATGGCCTCAGCAGCAAGTTTCAGAAAGTCTGCCAGTTGTTTATCTCCTGCCAAAAAAGTTGGTTTTCATTTTTTGAATAGCTTTTTAATTGTGTCCATAGGTACAGGTTGCAGAGAGAAGGGCTTGTGGATATTATTTGTATTACATAATGTAGTGAGGATGGAAGAAGGTTGAGGTTTGGTTATGGCAAGAACTGATCCAGTGAAATACCAATTAAACTGTTTGTTGTGGTTGGGAAAGTGTACCGTCTTTAGCAGGTAAAATTATTGTTGATGGCAGACCAGAATGCATTGTTTAGCTATTTTTTCTTTTTGTTGTGATAGTAGTTGACTTTATCAAGTTTGACAAGTTTTTTTTACTTTGTTTCTTAGTTCTAGGTATGATGTTTTGAGAGCTTGAGAAGCCAGTTTTATGCCAGTCAGTCCATGTTTTATCTCATAGCTTCACTAAGGACTTAGTTTCTTTGGTAAGCTAAGGTGCATAGTTAGATTTGACTGTTATTGTTCTAGCCAGGTCATATGAGTTCAGGATATTTAAGAAGACAGAGTTAAAATATTGGACAGCATCATTAAAATGGTGGGTTTTTGGTGGTTCCCATGTACAAGTTTTTAAAGCTGTAATAAATTGGATAGGGTTGAAGTTTGTTTTGTTTCTTATCAGGTGGTAGGTGAGTAGTTGGTTTAGCTTGATAGGTGCAGAGTTTTAGCATAAAGGTAGGATGATGGTTACTCAGGGTGACTGGTTGGCAAACAGATCGATAGGAGAAGACTGGTCTATTTATGAGGATCCAGTTTAGAATTGATTCTCCTTGGAAAATGTATCAATTCTAGTCAGTGACTGGATAATTTGATTAAATCCATATAGATTTATGTAGTTGATGGGATTACTTGAGGAGCAAGTTAACCAGTCTGTGTTAAAGTCTTCCATAAGAACTGTTTCATGTGAGAAAGAATTTGTGGCCCAGTAAAGTAAACTCTCTAGTATAGGTATATTGTTGCCTGGTGGGATGTAGCAGCCGATTATGTTAATAAATTTTCCAGCATTGATTTTTAATCAGGTGAGTATGATTTCAGCTTTGTTAAAGGAAGGGGTAGATAGTTCAAGAGTTTCAATGTTAAGCTCATTTCTGAACAATATAGCAACACCACCACCTTTTTTTTATTTTTTCTATCATTACCCAGAATATTGAAACCAGGTGGTAAGATTTTATTATTTGTGATGTTGGTTTTAGCCAAGTTTCGGTTAAGAGAAGAACGTCTGGGGTATAGTAAGAGAGGGTGGCATGAAGTTCATTAACTTTATAACGCTTCTTATATTAATGTTTAAGAATAAAAGGTCTTTGGGTTTTCTTAGGGATAATAAAGTATTATGGCCTTGGTTTGGAGAGGTAGGACTAGGAGATGTAGGACCAGGATTAGGATGTTTGAAAAGAAAAATATTCTGCAAAACACTGGTAAATTTTCAGTTCCACATTGTAAATATATCTCTATCTAAAAACAAGTTACACCTTTTAAATCTAATTTACCTTCTCAACTTCAATGCCTTTTACTTCTCCAGTTCTGATTTTCCAAATAGTACATTCAACTACCATTGTAGTATATAAACTATAACTTCTCTACGCTTTTATTTTAATTGTATAAAACTATTGTCATTATGTATTTGCATTCCATGACTTTCACCTATATTGAAGCTGAAAACAATCCAGTGGAAACAGTGTTCTACCCAGGTTTAAAAAAAATGTGTGTTCATGAAAATAGTGCAGTGAAACTGTGGAGAAAAAATGGATAACTTGCAATGTTACAAATATGTGCAGAACAGAACAAATGAAAGCCTATAAGTCCATTGGCTTATAGAGTTAGTGACTAAACTACCTCTTCATATTACACAGAGTGAAGCCCTCACCACCTTTGAGGTTCACATTTATAATTTAATGAGTCGATACAAATTCTCCCAAGACCTGGGTGGTCAGTTACCCTCCTGGAGGAGGGCGGTGTCATATGAGGGTAGGCGCTAGTAAGGCTTTTATAGTTCTTGGACTAATTGATATTGTAGATCCTGTGATGCTATGATTGCACTTCTGTGTTTGCACACTAGCAGAATGGTCTAATATATGTTGTAAGAATTCTCAACAAGCAGAGGAGCTAATTGTAAATTCTAGCTTGCTGTATCTAATCTAGTTCATTTTTAGCCTGTAGCTTAAGGAGAAGTGTGTTCAGAAATGACATTTTCTTAGCCATATCTTTCATATCTATTAGTTTTAAGATCTTTATACAATAATAAAATTACCTGCAGCTTTTCTCTGCTTGGAGGATGTAGCTGTACCATTACTAAGACATCCAGACTGCACATCTTCGATTCCAGGGTATATCTGCTTTCAGTGTAGTTGCACTGCTGGGAGAGGAGGTGGTGACTCAATATTTGCAAAGGAAACATAAAAGTCAGAAGCTAAGAATTTAACTCAGAAGCAGAAACTATATATAAAATAGTTAATATAATTGCTCCTAAATATCAGTGTGTAAGAATCTATCATGCATAGTCTACACCTGCTAGAAAACATAAGGTGTTCCCAATAAATATCTTATGTGTAAAAGACAATAAAAAGGCAAACATTACGGGGGTCTTTGACTACCCAAATATTGACTGGGAAAACTATAAAATGTCAGCTAAATATGTTCACAAATTATTTGGTCTTGAGAATGAAATCAGTTATAGAAAACCATTGTAAAATCGAACTAGGGTTGACAATATATTAGATATCACACTGACAAACCTAGAATGGTATTCATAGTCCTGTAGTTCACAAATGTGGAAGAGCTATCAGAAGAGAATGCCACTGTGCATTTATGTTAATGTGTTGAGTCCCACTAAATGGTGCTGGCTGCAGAAAAGTACAGTTCTTGGCAGAATCATCCACAACAGTTTGCTTGTCTGAAAGTTCATAAAATAAAATAAAACTAGTCTAGTTATATGTAATGGAAACCACAAGTGTAAAGTTATGATTTTGGTTATTTTCATAACTGATAAGTGACCATGAGCATGTACCTTTTAACAGGAAACTACTTAAAAGAAGGATAAAAAGCTTGAATTAAACACTTAACCAGATCCATTAAACTACTCCTATCTAAGGAAATTTGAGGAAGAGGAGATACATTTTTAGTTTTCTGTTTCTTTTTGACAGGAAGGATAGGATCATAAGTGTTATTATCGGCAGCAGCAGCTTCCCCAAGAATGGCCACAACATTCTAACAAAACAAGGAAGCCTTCACTGCTCCCTCTCCCAAAACCAATGAGAGTGCTTCTCCCTTTTCCAACTGGGGGAACACCAACAACCACAGAGGACATGGCTAATCCCTGGTTGATAGTGGCATAGATACTATACCTGAGGGACTCATGCTAAAAGATAAGTGGTCTGAGGCACGACTAATGGCCACAGTAGAGTCGCTCACCTGTGGCTGAGACAAATTACTTATCTTCTGTGGTGTCAAAAGACTTTCTGCTTAACTTTTTCTTTTTGTGGCCAGAAGAAAGACCAACCATGAAAACAGTTTGTTCCATAATCAAGCTGAAAATGGTGCCTGTTTTCTGAGGAAAACAAGCAGCCAAAAAAAAAAACGTAAAACAAAAGTCTTTAAGCATCACTTTTTGCACATAAAACAGTACAAAGCACTTGAAACCACTTTACCAGCCTCAAAAGTAAAATAAACACAATTACTCTACAGAAAATGTTTTTCAATTACTTTAAATAACTTTCAAACTGACAGAAAAAAAAAGCATTCTCATTTAAAAGTACACTGCAGTCTTGTGACAGTCAATTAAAGCAAAAACTTTTAAGCTTTAAATTAAATTTCCTGAGCAGGAAGGTATTAGAGAAATAGTTTTTAAATGGAAGGTTTTCCCCTGAAAGAGGTTATCTGCTCCACAAAGGAACAGTACAAGCTATCTGTCGAGCCTCAAAAACCTCAGAGCAGCATACTATTTGGTGGCATTAAAGCTCTGAAAGGCTTGGCACCCAAACTTTCATTTTAGCCAGCTCAGCTCAAGGTGACTGATGGTTTGGGCATGTGGAAGGTGGCCTGAAGCTTTGGCCACTGGCTGGTTGTTGTATCCAGTGCAGGATATAACCCATATAGCTAAGGCTACTGCAGTAGTGATCAATATGATGAACATATGTACCCTCTGCATACAAATATTTGTTGAAATGAAGTGCTATTGTCATACTGGAGATAAATACATTCTAGCAACTACAAACAGAATGACAAAATTCCCAAGTCAGATGAATCCGACTTACTTCTCTTCTACTTCCCAGTGTGTCTTAACTGTGCATTTTCTTTCTCTACTCAGTTGAATAGCTCTTGAGCCTGTTGGCTGAGTGGCTGCAGCCTGATCCTGAGCTGAATACTGCAAAAGTATGAAATCTGAATTTAAAGGCATCACTTGGTATTTCATGGCTTCCTATTATTTAAGTTGCAAATTTCTATATTTCCTGCAAAATACCACACAGTTGAGAGATGGGCTGCCCAGTACACACACACACACACACACACACACACACACACACACACACACACACACACACACACACACACTCACATATATATTTTTATTTTCTCGTTTGCTCGTTTCCCATCTTTTCCCACCTTTTCTAGCCAGTACATATCCCAAGCTTTGCTTGTCTCAGGACGTTATTTTCTGTGTTCAGAGCTATCCAGACCTTGCATTGGTAGAGGGAAGTCCTACTGCCTACCAGTGGGACTGGTGAGCATTGTACTGCCTATCTAATGCTAGAGGAGTGGTTTCCAGCTCTGAAATTGTAATTTTATTAGCGTTTTGGGCTGATTTCTATCCCTTTCAACCTTCTGGCTTAAAAACGCGTGTGTTTGCATATTTTTCACATCATGCAGCACTGCGAGGCTACAGTTAAACTATTCCAGGTGTTAGAAAGTCTGCTCTTCAAATTTTCCCTTAAAACTAGCTGGTTTCACAGTAGTAGCACTAAAATCTGAACCCCTGTGACTAGCACTTGCTCTAGAACCTGCTGGAAAGCACTAGGAAGCCTGAAACAGATACAAGTACTCAGCTCTCCTTGTCAATAAGGAGACATTAATCATAGGCACTAAACAGCCTATAATTGCAAAGTACCTTGCAAAGGTAAGGGAAAACAGCTCTTAATCTTTACATAAAAGCACCTAAACAGGCATGTCCAAGGGTCAGCTTCCGGTGATTTCTCCTGTTCACCTGGTGAATCTGGGCATACTGGGGCAATGCGGTAACTGCCTCATGTACACAGACAATCCTCTCCTCCTACCACCCAACACTACAACCTGCGAGAGATGCACTTACATAGCCAAACTGGAAGCAAAGCTCTCTCCAGCCAAGATTGTGCTACACAGTCAAGAGGAGAAGGTTAACACCTGCATCACACCTCAAGCAACTCATAGACCTTCAAATCCCACACCATCAACACCCACACATAGCAACACTAAACCCACATATGCGGAGGCCCTTAACATTAACCTGCCCAAGCAACAAGGACCTCCGATGAAGCCGAAATGCAAACAAACACCAGTCACAACCAAAGTGACACATAGCTCACAACACCAGTGCCACCCAACAACAGCCCCTGAGGTAAGACAATGTACCCAATACTTTAGTCATAGGTGACTCTATAGTCAGGCACACTGATGTCCCACTCACCAGACTGAACAAGGAGAAAATTACAGTCAGCTGCCTGTTGGGTGCCAGGATCCGCCACATAACGCATGCACTCAAGTCACTCCACAACAAGTACAAATACGACACTGTCATTGTCCATGCTGGAGTGAATGACTTGAGACGTACCTCCCTGGACTACATGAAAAGAGACATGGAAGAGCTCTTGGATCATGTGACCCAGGCAGGTATGACCCTAGCCCTGAGTAGCATCCTGCCTTCGCCAAGAATGATACCACAGTATAAGGACAAAATGATTGACTTCAACAATTGGCTAAGCTTCTGATGTCATTCAAAGGGGATCCAGTATTTGTCTGCCTGGGAAGACATGATCGACAAACCACAATGCTTTGCCAGAGATGGTCTGCACCTGTCACCCCTGGGATTCAGGTTACTGGCTAAAGCTCTTGCCACCCCTATAGTGCCTTTTTTAGGCAAGGTTCAAAGGATAAAACCACCACCGTAACAGATAGAAGCAGGCAAAATCTGAAGGTAATGCTACTCAATGCTAGAAGTCTAAACCTCAAAATGCACTCTCTCAAGGCACTCCTAAAAATGGAGAACATCAATATCTGTGCAGTAACTGAGACCTGGTTCAAGGCTCCAGAGAGCACCCCTGCAATGCCAGGCTACAATTCTTACTACACTTTCGGCCACAAAACCAGGACCAAAACACTAAAGGTGGAGGAGTGTCCATATTCACCAAGGATATTCACACCTCCAGGCTAGTTGCCCAACACAATGCATCTGAAATTCTCCAGGTGCAACTAACACTAGGTAAAACTGCAATCCAAATTGTAGCTTGCTACAGATCCCCAACCATGCCCCAAGATTCTCACTACACCTTTCTAAACATACTGGAAAATATTAATATACAACCAAACACCCTAATACTGGGTGATTTCAACTACCCTGCCATTAACTGGGAAAACTACTCAGGTGCCAACTCCTTTTCCCAACGGTTCTTGGAATTCATAAATTCCAATGCCCTGGATCAACTAATCCATTGTCCCACCAGGGGCTCCAATATCCTAGACCTGGTCATTACCAACATGGGAGATAGATGCTCCACCCCAGTGGTCACTCCCTCATTGGTCAGGTCTGACCATAAGCAAATCATCCTTGACATCCAAATCCCACCCCCACCCCCCCAGTAAGGAAACCTCCTTAAAAACTTCTCCAAAGCCAACTTCAAGCTACTGAAGTCAGAAGTGAAAAACTTCACAACACCCACGCAGACGGGATCTGGAAGTTCGACTGCAGAATCCTACAATAAGGCACTGTATGAGCACATCCACTTGTGCATGAATCATGCCATCCCAAATAGAACCAAGATGCTCTTCTCCAAAAAAAGGAAGCCAATCTGGTGGTCCCCTGCTATAAACAAACTATACAACAGAAGGAAGAAACTGTTGCAAAAAAGAGGAAAATCCCAGGATGCAAAAAACTCCCTCACCAGCCTCAGTAAGAAGCTGAGATCCCTCATAAAATCCTCAAAAGCTAGTTACGAAAATAAAATTGCCAAAGATTCCAAAGACAACCACAAGGCATTCTATAGTTATGGCAAGAATCTAAATGGCAATGCTCAGATCTGCTCTGAGTTACAGCAGAATGTTATTAAATATACTGATCCCAAGGATATTGCCAATATCCTGGCAGATCGATTTAGTGCCAACTTCACCCCACTCTCACCCCCTAAAGGGCCCATCTCAATACCAAAAGATTGCCAAATTCTGATAATCACGGCCACACAGGTAGAAACCACACCATACCTCTCAACCTGGAAACATCAAAAATCTGGACAAGGGCCATGAAAAATTGGTACAAATCTGTACGCTGATTAACATCTAATTTGCATACATAGTTACATAACCCCACCCACACCAATGGAATTGTGGGATACCAACTTTCGAACACAAACTGAAGAAGAGATAACCAAAATATGACACCAGAGGCCCCCTGCAGCCATTTCAATGTCCCAGTACCTGGCTATTTCACCCCATTTACCATAAACACTAATATGTGCATACTGCTTTACTTCTACAATGATTTTTTGGATTTTATTTTTACATTTTGCAGCACATCAATGCACAAACACTAACAGACATCTGATAAAGTAATACTGTCTCACAATGAAAATAGACTTGGCATTAAAACTTCTCTGCCCTTGAAACTCCCAGTCATTGAAACCTGCACCACATCCAAAGAAAATGCATCTGGCCAGTGGTGGATAAAGATTACCTTTGGGCTGTTTTCAAATCACTGGCCCCTTGCACACAAAACAAGAAACATATGTGTTCTTTTCTTTGATACACCTTCCTGACTTTATTAAGTTATTCTCTCTCTTTCGGCTTTTCCCAGTTAGGGTTCGCCACAGCGGATCACCTTGTCTGCTCATGATTGACAGTGGAGTTTTACAGTATCGAGTTGCCAGCCTGGCACCCAACCTTCCACAGAAGGCACACACATGCACGCACTCATGCCTAGGGCCAATTTTAGCATTTCCAATCCACTTGCAGCATATCTTTGGGAATGTGGGAGGAAACCGGAGCAACCGGAGGAAACCCACAACCACAAGGAGGACATGCAAACTCCGCACAGAAGACACCCCAGCCGATATTCCTTGTATAATACAGAACACTTGTTAGACAGAGCACATTTTAAATTTATTGCTTGAATGAACATTTTTCCAGTAGGTTGTACTGTAGGCAAAGAAAACATATGAACCAATAATTACAAAACTGCCCAATTCAGAACAATTCCATCATAAAAGTCTAATTCCACACCCAAACTATAAACAGAATGACAGTAGTGTGTAAGCCATAGGCATCTTGCACAGCTTCTCACACTTATTTTCAATTTCAGTTTTTTTTGGGGGGCGGGGGCAAAAGGTCAAAAACCAGGGACACATTTTAAACATTGCTTGTATAATTTTGGAAAGTTACTAGAATAAAATGTTGTGTTACCACCATGCATGTTACTGGCAAGTCTTGAATCCAGAACACTATACACTACAGTCAGTGCAACATACCACTATGCTAAATCACCAGTTTGAAAATATAGGAAGACTGAACTTAATGGCTATCATTTAGTGAATTCAGTTCTCACTTCTCACCATAGCTCTCAACATCTTAGCAGAAAAAACCTGGGCAAACAAAGCCAATAATAGAGGAATACACATTCATTCTCACCTCTCACCATAGCTCTCAACTCTTAGAACAAAAAACATGGACAAACAAAGCCAATAATGGGGGAATAAAAATTCTGTTGTCCATAGCTCTCAACTCATAGCACAAAAATCTGGGCAAAGCTAAGAAATGGTGGTGGCTAGGGACTTTAGGTTCTTTACAGGGTTTGAGCCTAAATACCTCTAGCCACCAGGTTACACTGGGGGCATTTACACACACACGCACACACACACAGAGCCTACAGCATTAAGAAATGGATTTGGCCTTCATTTTTTCCATTTAGCAGGGTATTACCAGTAGATAACCAGATACTTTGATTCTTCTTTGCAAGCCACTTATCAGATCGATAACAAAGTCACATGTTTTTTAGTAAACAACTTCTATCTACAGGGTTTGTAAGGGTATTATGCCAACAAAATAAATGAGGCAAAGGAATTAGGTCACAAATATCATTTAAATATCACAGTTACTTTTTGTCATTTACTTGTTATTTAGGAAAGGTTATTTAGCCTGTAATGTTTTGTCTGTTTCAATGATATTTTGATTTATTCTGTGATGCACTTATGGCAAACATCAAGGCTGGCAATTTTCTGTTATTGTTAATTACTTGCACAAAAAGGAAAAGTTCCTTACCTAGGCAGCAAAGCCAGCAGTTCTTCTATCCGGCAGCATTCTTCTCTTGGCAGTTCAGCAAAAGTCCCTCTCGGCAGCAAAGCCAGCCCAGCAGTTCTTCCATCCGGAAATGGCAGCAAAAGCAAAGTCCCTCGCTAATGAAAACACTAACATTCTCAAAAGCTAGCAGTGCCCAGCGCCTCTCAAAGTCCCTCTCTCATTCTTCCGTCCGAAAATGGCAGCATTCTCAAAAGCCAGCACCTCCCTCAGCAGCATATACAAAACCAGCCAGCCAGCATTCTTCTTTCTCGGCAGCAAAGCACAGAAACAGACATTAGTGCTGCTGCTGTTAAATTCCCGCCTGCTCACAGCTAGCCGGAAATGATGATGTGAGCACCTTGAGCTCAATTCTGACTGGCTGGTAGCGCTGACGGCGCTGACGTCATCACGCACATGATGACAACACTCCGACAGCATAAAAATTCAAAAAATAAAAAAAAAAAAGCAAAAAAAAATCAGAAATGAAGGGTGCCACTCGGGAATCGTGGCACCCTTCATTTGGACCCCAAAACTCTGTAAAAACCGAGTAATTCAGGACAGTTGGGAGGTATGAACCGCACTCTCTAAAGCTAAGAATACAGCATCCATCAGACCAGATGACATCCCGGGTTGTGTACTACATGAACTACAAAATGAACTGGCACCTAAGTGTCATGTTTAATCATAGCCTCACCTCAGGCTTCATGCCTACTGAGTGGTGCACAGCTACAGTTTTCCCACTCCACAAGGGGGGATCCACCTTGGATCCCAAGAACTACTGCCCCATCAGTCTGATGTCTGATCTGCAAGGCTATGGAATGAATTATCATGGAACTTATAAGACATTGGCACCCTTCAAACACTGGACCCTACCCAGTTTGGGTTCATGAAGGGCTGATCTTGTCTCCTGAACCTGATTAACTTCTTTGAATCACAGTTATCCTGCTCCACAAGGGAGGATCCACCTTGGATCATGGGAACTACCGTCCCATCATTCTGACAAGCCTGATTTGCAAGGGCATGGAACGCATTTTCATGGAACTTATAAATAAAGACATTGGCAACCTTCAAACACTGGACCCCACCCAGTTTGGGTTTGTGAAGGGCCGATCTTGTCTCCTGAATCTGATTGACTTCTTCGAATCAGTCTCCAGAGCTGTGGACGAGGGTAAGGCAGTCCACACAGCCTATCTGGACCTCGCCAAGGCCTTTGACACCATCCCCCACTCTGGAATCATAGATAAGCTTACTAAGCTGGGCATAAATCCCTACGTCACTCGATGGGCTGCTAACTGGCTTACTGACAGAACCCAGACAGTAAAAGTAGCTGACTCCAAATCCAGCTCCAGACAAGTGACAAGTGGAATACCTCAGGGTTCAGTCCTGGGACCACTCTTGTTTGGCATATACTTCTCTGAAGTACAGGCCAACACTAAGGGACTCTGACTAACAAAGTTTGCAGATGACTGCAAACTGGGAGCCATTATTGCATCCCCAAATGATGTGAATATTTTACAAAAGGGCCTTACAGAAATAGATGCCTGGTGCTAGAGCCATTGGCTCAAGCTTAATGCCAAGAAATGTATAGTTATCCCCTTTGGAAAAAAAACATGTACCCATGAATTACCACATAGGTGGCAGGACACTAAACATCGAAAGTGTGACATAGGTGGCAGGACACTAAACATCGAAAGTGTGATGAGAGTCTTAGGGACACAGGTGGACAGTGGTCTCACTTTCGATAACCACATTGCCACAACAGTCAGGAAATCCTTCTATGTGGCACACCTCATCACTAAGGGCTTTTCATCCAGAAAAAAGGAGGTCATTGTCCCACTGTACTCATCCCTCATTATACCCATTATAGAGTATAATGCCCCATTTGGTATGTACCTCACAAGACATCTGCAACAGCTTGAAAGGCCACAGAAATACCTCACTAAAAGAATCACAGGCCTAAAGCAGATGCCATATACTGACCATCTAAAAAAACTCCAGCTATACTCTGTGGCATATCGTCTACTCAGAGGCAATCTCTGCTTAACATACAAGGCCATGTCAAACCCTGAGCTGTTGGACATGCTCCACTTAAAGAAATCCCAATCCCTCAGAGCCACACGCTCTAGGGATCTAAACCTTGTCATCACAATGAACAAAACATGCTGGAGGGATAGGTTCCTGACCCAGAGACTCCCCATACTCTGGAATAGACTGCCCATACATATCAAAAGGATCGCCTCTTTGGCCCTCTTCAGAAGGAACCTTGATGATTGGATGGGAGATAGGAAATTCACCCCAGGGATCATGTCAGTCACCCTGCTAGACAGGGGCCTGGAGAAGTAAATATTGTGGGAAGAAATATCTAGGGAATTGTTATGGCTAGGCTTGCATAGGCCCTAGGGCCAATAGCCTAGAACCAACCTATGAACCTATGAACCTATATATATATATATATATATATATATATATATACATATATATATATATACATATATATATATATATATATATATATATATATATATAAATGGGTTCCCTACGTTAGAACAAAAGCTTGGAAGATCAACATTGACATCACTGACGGAGCAGATAACCAACAACTCGGAATTCCGACAGCGAAAACACTGACACGGGAAATATGTGAGCGCGACTAGGTAAGTGTGCGATAGTCAGGGATTTAGGGTTATGGTGCATATAAGGTGTGTGTGCGATAGTGAGGGATTTAGGGTTAGGGTGTGTGTAAGGTAAGTGTGCGATAGTGAGGGACTTGAGGGTTAGGGGCAGATTAAGTGAGTTAGGGTTAGGGTGCAGGTAAGGTAAGTGTGCGATAGTGAGGAACTTGAGGGTTAGTGGCAGATTAAGTGAGTTAGGGTTAGGGTGCGGGTAAGGTAAGGTGTAGTGTAGGTTTTTAGGTTGTTGGTGTGCTTGTGTTGTGTGTGTGTTGTGTGGAACAGTGAACATTTTGTTTTGTTAACTGTCGGTATTGTGGTTTGTCGGGCATTTGAGCTTTAGCATTTTTGTGGTTTCGTTCTTGTGGTGTTGGTGTTGTGGGTGTCGGTGTTGTGGACTGTCGGTCTAACGTAGTAGACCCATATATATATATGGTTCCCTATCAGAAGCCTGAAACACTATAAGCCTGAAAATCAAAATCCTGAAACCAAAAGCCTGAAAATTCAAAATCCCGAAAACCCAAAATCCTGAAACTCAAAATCCTGAAAACACAAATAATGCTAATATGTCACTATAAAGACATTAATATCTACCAACTGACCCTGACCCTAACCCTAACCCTAAGGTCCGTCACTATCGCACACTCACCTGACCTGCGCCCTAACCCTAACTCACTTAAACCACCCCTAACCCCAATATTTGTCACTATTGCATACATGCCTAACTTGCGCCCTAACCCTAACTCACTTAAACCACCCCTAACCCTAACATTAAACCAACCGCACATTTACCTGAACCCAACGCATGACCTAACACCACAGGGCTAACAATAGCAAAGCCACAATGACGTCAGTATGTCCATTTTGTGTTTTCAGGATTATGAGTTTCAGGATTTTGGGTTTTCGGGATTTTGAATTTTCAGGCTTTTGGTTTCAGGATTTTGATTTTCAGGCTTACAGTGTTTCAGGCTTCTGATAGGGAACTATATATATATATATATATATATATATATATATATATATATATATATATTTTTTTTTTTTCTATCAAAAAGTGGAACAGCACTCGGGGATGGTCAAATGCATGTTTTCCGGTTTACGAAATACTGATCCAGAAATGTTTGAGTCCAAATTAATGAATGGTAGTATGCATTTACAAATATGAGATTGACATTCTGATAACAGATTGCACTGCACTGGGAATCAGGGAATTTACTGTTTTCCTCACTGTAGTGCTATCTTGGAGTTGGAATATATAATTTGCAGGGTGTGTGAGGGGTGCAGGGGCTTGCCCCCCTGCAAAAACATTACCGGTAACACAGACTTTCGACACTGGAACTACTGGTGTTTGCATGTCAGTTCTATGGTTACCATTTTTAATATTTTGGTAATTCTGAATTACCAAATTCTGAAAATTAATTCAATCAAAGTATGGAAAATTGTTTTGATTTTCCACATTTTGATACTAAACCTATATATCAATATATGTCCATATGCTCACTGCCAAAGAATAAGTTGAGAAATACATCAAATAGCTCCAGGTTACGTAAACTATAGGTAAATACCTTAAGCACTCATATTTCATTGCCTTTGGTCCTGTTTTTATGTTTTCCCACTTAATGAATATCTTAATACACTTAATTGCAGGACCAAGAGAAGAAGGGTTAGTAGACAGATGACCTGTTACTATTTGACTGTTCTTCTGAGACGATATGTATATCATTTATAAATGTTTGTCAGGTTGTAATGGTTCATATTTGTGAGGGAGTAGAAGATCCTCACCAAAAAGTTGCCTTGCTAGTCATTTATTTGGCCTGCCTTCTATTCTGGTGACCGGCTTTCCATATTATCAGCCTTTATTAGACTTTGAGCATGTTGTGAGGTGACTGAGGAAGGAACAGCTGCAGTTTTCCCCAGTCACAATATTCTTTTAGCTCTCTCAGGATATTATTCTTTTTCTACAGAAGTTGATTGATTGTTACCATAGATTTTTCTCAGAACTGACTCTGTCAGCAGATTATTTTTAATGAACTGTGGCACAGAATCTGGAGAGGAAAATATATATTGTTTACTGAATGGTTGACAATTTAAGTTTACTGGGTCTTTGAACATAGTTGACAAATTATTCTTGTAGCAAAGGGTATGCACCAAGACAAAGGCTTTATGTTTTTTTTTATTGTTCCAGGAGCAAAATTCAGATAGAAATGATCTTGACTGCCAAGAAGCTGAAAGAACTGACCCTGTTTTGCTGCTTGAAGAATGTACAGTTTGCCAGCATAAATTGAAATCTTAAGATTATTTAAAGATGAGAGTCATCTTGTATACAGTGTACCATTTCTATAAGAAAGGATTGTGCTGGACTAAGGTTTAAAGTCTCCAGCAGGCGATCCTTGAAGAAGTGACAGAGGTTTTTACTCTCTTTCTGATCTCATAAGCAAACTCTCTGCAAATTGTTTTATTGCTGTCTGCTTTCCATGCCATCTAGTCTGGATCACAGAAGCTGAACTTCTGTATCATGCTCTGCAGCCCTTTTGAAGCATTCATGAATATATGTCTCCTGAATATTCATGCTGACTTCAAAAAAGTTTTAAAGCCATTCAGGATTCCAGTGCTTGCTTATGTAAATTGTTCTCAACCTTAATAGAAGTAGTGTCACCTAATTACAATTGCAAATTACCACGATGATATAATTTCTGTTCGGTGTTAAGATAACTGAAATCATTCACGTAAAAATCCTATTTATACTGCTTTTCTTTATGCTAGAGTGACTGTTTGTGTTTTTACTTTGATTGACATTACGATCCAATCACCCAAAGAAATGAATACTGGAATCCATGTTGCTCAGTATAGTTTCTAAAAGTTCAAGTTACCTGACACAGTATGTGATTGTAATGAAAGGAACATAACATAAATCAATACTCTTCTCCTTACATCTTTATGTGTAGTAAAAATATAGCTTTTCTCATTCAGGTAAATATGTGATGGTGAAATCTTCAACACCCTTAAGGAAAATAGAAGTGCCAAACTGACTATATTGTTGTTTAGCCTTGTAGCATTAAGTAGTAGTATAACGCTCTGCACAGTTCTCACTATTTAAGTGATATGCATCAGATTCAATTTAAAAATCATACCTATAGTCAGAAGCTGTAGCTAAAAAAAATCACTCTAGGCAGTTTCTCAGACTGGCTCCCCCTCAAATCAACTGTGAGTTAAAAACAAAAAGCTACTTATTGCATTCCGCTGAACTGTGGCAATGCCTAGTCGCTACAAACAGACATGTTATCCATTCCTTTTAAAAGCTGCAACTATTAAAAGAGTAAATGTCAGCACTCAGTGAATGCTGCTAAATGCAGATACTGCACTTTTGCACTTCCACCTGATCAGGATTGCCAATTATATCACTAAATAGGTTGTGCCCTTAGGCAGACAATCCCTTTGCCCTGCTCTAGCTACAGGCCTGTTTATAGTGAAGGTCAAAAAAGACTGAATATTAAGTGTCCTATTGAACAGTATTGAACATTTACACACTTACTGTGACATCTCCTCAACGGTTTTAGAGTGTTTCAAGTCACACCTCCTAGGCCAAACGCATTCCTTTCTCTACCCTGTTGAGTATGGAATGTGAGAAAGCTCTGTCTTAAGCCCATTACTGTTTAGTGCCTACATGTTTCCATTGAAGGACCTCATGAAAGAAAGAAAGAAAGAAAGAAAGAAAGAAAGAAAGAAAGAAAGAAAGAAAGAAAGAGAGGGCTGGGGTTTAGTTTATCATACTTAAGCAGATGGCACCCAGCTCTATCATCCTTTCCCCACAGAAGATATGGAAAGTACGCATTCCCTTGCTGACAAACCTAATACATTTTTGTTTTAATCTGAATCACTTGACATTGAACAACATTGAAGTCTGAGGCTGTGGCGGTCCATGCAATGTTGATGAATGTATCTGTCCCTTTCCTTTCCAACTTTATCATTTATAGAGGCAACAAGCTTGAATTTGAGAAGGTATATAGTTTAGGTGTGTTGCTAGACTGTAGGCTGTCACTCAGAGACCAAGTGTAAGCCATTGTAAAACTCCCTTTGTTTACATTTATGAAACAATTTTGGGATTAAGTGTCTTTCACTTCAAGCTGTTCACTCAAAGCACCTCCTAACCTCTCAACGTTAAAAATCATTGCATAGCACTGGCCTTTAAAAATCAGCAGAAGGTCAGAACGAGGAGCCCTTTCTTATTTTTCACAATACATGTCCTTTATATACTATACTCTAGTCTACATAGTTAGTGATAGGGAATATTTCTAAAGGCTTGGTTTAGCTATTTTAACAAGGTATGTACCTATAAACTGGTCTAAGCTTATAAGAAACTTCAGTAAATCTAGGAGAAACAAGGGTAAATGTGAGGACCAACATCATAGCATAATGCTGAAATGATAGCAGTTGAGAAGTAAGTCTTTCTGTTGTTGTTCATGCCTTGGTGTCTTCACAGCTTTACTACTGCAACATCCTAGACCTCGGACTTCCGAATTCTGCACTTGATCATTTTGGAAATGGTACTGAGCTCTGTCATGAGGCGGATGACTGGTATGTCTTGTTACCAGCTATCACTCCTGTTCAGCACAGCTTATATTGGCTTCCAATTTGATACTGAATAATTTATAAGACATTAGTGCTATTGCATTTGCTCCCTTATACTTAAAAGAACTGGTTGTGCTGTGTTGACCAACTTGGGGTTTGCACTGAGCTTCACAGAAGTTTTTCATCTGCAGCTCATTTCTTTCCTTTACAGGCTCCTCACTTGTGGGACTTATTACTTGCATGAATGTCCTTATTTGGCCGGTTACAGCATTAGATGGTGAGAAATGATTCCTGGTATATATATCTTACAATATTGTAACTGTTATTTTTACTTGTTTAGTCATTTTATTGTGTTTTATTATATGACTACTTTGTAATCAGTATTTTGAGATAAAACCCTTAATAAAGTTGAAGTACAGATGCTGATAAGTGGGGTGGGTATTTAGTTCTATGGAGCATTGCTCACGGCCATTTCTGTGAGAGGGGCATTTTGCTACATAACAAGTAACTTAGAATACCTAAACTTGTTAGGAGCTTGTTCATAGCTTTAAAACTTGCCAATTAACTCACATCAGAATCAATCCCTACACCTTGTGTTTATAAGGCAAATACCTTAACCATTAGGTGAATCTCCCACTCTGAATTAAGAATTTTTAAAAGTCAGTCTGAGTAGTGAGGTCCTGTAGTAAACTACATACTTTCCTGAAGAGTGAGAGTATCAAACATAAAGACATGTAGGTATGTTCCATACCCATAAAAATACGTTTTGTATTAATGAAATCGTGCAACTTAAAAAAATTGCACTATGTGGCCCAGCCACATAGTCGAAATGGTAATATAGTTGTAATATAAAAAAATGTCATGGTGGAACCAGACACAGAGGTGGGGAACGGAATGTATGATGAACGACACCAACAGTTTTGGTAAGGGAGTGATATGTCAGGAGAAGTGGGGGGGGGGGCAGATAATGAGAGCCAGAGAATAGGATGGGTGCTGCAGGACAGTTTGAGGGCAAACTCAAACTGTCAGGATCCACATTTTTTCTTAATTTTTTTATGTGAAGAACAATAGTACCTTGCGGGAAAATAAGATGCAGATGGGCCGACAAACATACATAAAGCTGACAGATGCAACAGGTGAGACAAATAAGTATAGTCTTGAAACAAATAGTGGGGCAGAAAGGGAAGGTAAGCTTAGAAACAAAATATGAACAGGTTTTTGTGAGAGGATAAAGACAAGAAACCAGGGTTCAGATGTAACACATGATGATGGGAAATGTGCAGTGACTGTTCAATTACATTTATATATATATATATATATATATATATATATATATATATACATATATATATATAAATATGTGAAAGGCTACAAAGCACTCCAGTTCCTTGCATGGTCACATCTGGACATTTACTGTACCAGTGATGTAGAAATGATTCCTTTGGAATAAGCCATTTATGTGTAAATATTACTATTGCACACATATGATGTAAGTGTACTGAAATATATATCATATGTGCACTATACAACCATGACCCTGTGAATTGTAGCAGATTTCATGGCCATCAGCCATCAGTGTCTTCCACAGCACTTGAAATAATATATGAATGCATACAGAACCAAAGCAAAGTAAAATGAGATTAGGGTGTAGAACCAGCCAGTGGCCACTAGCAGGCAACAGGGAACAGGAAATTACAAACATTGATCCTCAACTGTCTGAGCCACAAATAATCAATTAATCAATCAATCAATCAATCAATCAATCAGTCAATAAATGAATCCATTGCTAATTAAATATACCAGTACTCTGTTCTGCAATCTCACAGTGACTTTTTCAGTATAACCACTTGGTGTCTGTGTATATATATATATATATATATATATACATATATATATTATATATATACATATATATATATATATATATATATATATATATATATATATATATATATATATATATATATATATATATATATATATATATATATATAACACACACACACACACACACACACACACACACACACACACACACACACATATATACACACACACACACACACACACACACACACATATATATATATATATATATATATATATATATATATATATATATATAAATGATAGAAAGCTCATTTGATAGAAACTCACTTCACTGACACCATAAGATAGAAAGCTCAAAACACTGAAAACTCATTTGACTGAAACTCAAAACACTGAAAATGTTATATGCCCTTTTCCCCACAGTAGTGTGATCCTGGAATTAGTATATGGCTTATGTAAATATTGTTTTCTCCAAACAGTTATTCATTGTAGTTATAAGTATCCATGTGTAGGGCTTAAAATGTATGAAGTATGTGGGGGGTTGTGCCCCCCCCAACTATATATACTAACTCCAGGATCGCACTACCATGGGGAAAAGGGCATATAGCATTTTCAGTGTTTTGAGTTTCAGTCAAATGAGTTTTCAGTGTTTTGAGCTTTCTATGTTTTGGTTTCAGCCAAATGATTTTCCATCAAATGAGTTTTCAATCCATGAACCCACAAACAATTGTATTTTTAAGACTATGTGCAAATACATATTCTTTTGGATCTGCTTTCCTGATTATTTAAAATTATAATTATTGTTTAATTAAGCAAATGTTGTTTATTTGTTTCAAACCTGAGTAGACTTAAGCATTTTTATGGTAAGAAAAGAAATGTATTAACCAATAATGGAACTGCCGATTTCGGAATATTTCTTTAATTAAAGATCACCTGAACCACTGCCGTTCTAATCCAATAATATAGGTAGGGATGAGAAATGGGACAAAGAAAATAATTACTCGTGTTTGGAAGGAGGATGGATATACCTATCCCGGTTGGGGGGGGGGATCCACCTGACTCACAGTGCTGCTGTAATGACAAGACCTGGTCTGGGAATTGCAGTACACATTAACCATCCTGGTTCCAATTGTGTATCTGACACAATGTTAAGAAATTCAGTTGTATCCTGTAGACGTGCACTGACCCCCTTTAACAAAGGTTTTAGATAAGTAGTCAGGTAAGCAGATAAAGGTTCCGTAAGGGAACCTCTACCAGATACAATGGACCTACCTGGTGGATTACAAATATCTTTATTTAGGGAGAAGATATAGAAACTGGGGTAAAGGATCCTTAACTCGTAAGTGAAAAAATGTATTTTTATCAATGATACCTTCACTAACCACAGTTTTCAAAAATTCATCTATCGCCCTTTTAAATTTAGATGTAGGGTCAGTGGGCATGCCTGTATAAAATCTAGCATCATGTAACTGCCTCTCAGCTTCCTCAATGTAGTTGGAACGGTTCATAACCACAGTGGTACCCCCCTTGTCTGCTTGAGTAATGACAAGGTCCTTGTCATTCTTGAGCTTATTTAAGGCTTCAGTCTCGGGTACGGTCAGATTATTAGAAATACATTTTTTTGTCAGAATCAGAACCAAAATGCAATTCCCTAAAAATACTTTGCTTAAAAATCTCAACATTTTTGTTCATGGGTGGAAGAAATGTAGACTTATGAAATCTGGAGGCAGTAGCATCAGTCAAGTCACCATCAGCAGCATCATCCTGGAAATATAATTTAAGGCTAAGTAACCTACAAAATGAATATAAGTCATCTACAAAAGTATCCTCAGAGACAGAAAAAGCAGGTATAAAATTCAGTCCGTTGTTGAGTAACTTATAGTCTGAATCAGACAAAACCACAGAAGAGCTGTAAAGAACATTATTTTCAGGGGCTATTCATACTAACTGCCCTTTTGGGCCATTTTCAGCCTAGCCAGTTACTTCATGTGAGAATCAAACCTTGCACCTTGTGTTTGTAAGGTAAACACCTTAACCATTATGCCAACATCTCATTTTGGTTTCAGAAGGTTCAGTACTGAATCCATAGACCCTTCTAGATTTATGCTTATTGCTTCCCCTCCTCACCTGATGTATCACTAAATGTTTTCTTTAAGATCGATTTTTTTTCCTTTTCCTCTTTTGGCCTGGTAGCAATGAATCATGTTTAACAAATTTGACACTCTTAACCTGGTCAAAAGGTTTACCCTGATTGTAATCCCTTAAGTCCCTGTTACATTTTTTAATTTTCCTATCTTTGAGTTCCTGTTCAAACTGTAAAAGATACTTCATTAGTTTATCAAAACAATTGTTGTATATAGGTAAGCCTTCAAACTGTTTAGCACGGTCACAAATATCACTAACTTCAGATATATAGGTTTCAGTACTACACTCATAATAAGAGTGTAGAATTTTTACAAATTGTATTGAGGCATTTTGTTGGGCTTCAGACAAGGCTGTTAGAAATAAATCATCAGGATGACCCACCAAGGGCTTAATGTGAATCCTCAAACCCCTAGGTGTAGTGCCCTTTTCCAAATAAGCCTTAAAAAGCTTAAGATGCCATACAGATGATCTAAGGACCATCATGCTCTTATAGAGTTGGCTAAAGATAGATATACAGGAATATCTGGAGTATTCTCCCCTTACTGAGATCCAATATATTGGGATGACAGCCCAAAAACCTGGATATCCTCCTTGTTAGCTGACAACCCTCTTAAAATACTCATAAGATCCATAATATGCCACAACCCAATGAATAAGTTTAGAAAAAATATTTTCAAAAAGCAAAAGTCTGACAAATCACCAGCCCATAAAAAATAAGCTAAATAACAATCACTGTAATTATAAAGAAAAAAAATATATGTTCTCTACAACAGTATGATTCAGAAAAAATAGGGACTTGACTAGGAAACTTATATACCCTATAGGAAAAAGGGATTGCACACAATGCAAATACAGCCCCAAACTGTAACTATTAACAAAGACTGTTACTACAAAGAATGGTCCAACAATCATAAAAATGTTTGTAATAAGCCAAACAAATATAGTGTGGGTTGAAAACATATAAGCTGTCAGAATAGTCAAGACAAATAATTATGACTGTATCCAAATTAGGAAAGAATATATGGAAGGCCACAAATAGACATTCAAATAAGAATACAGCTCTTGAAAAGAGTAAATGGATCAATGGCCATAAGCAAAAATTGGTTACAACCTAATAGCTCTATTGTGCATACTCTAATAAAAAGGAAAAACTCATTTACACAGTGAGTAGCCAAAAATAGAAAGCAAAGTATTCCTTATTTTGTCATATTTGCTGGATATTCATTTAGTAAGACCCATATGAAAAATAAAGAATATTAGCAACATGTGTCATTAATTCAATTCATCAAAATATAAAAACATATAAACCAAAGCTTGGTTACAAAAAACAGAGCTGTTCCAATGTACATCAGTACAATAATGTCCAATCCACAAGATATCAAGCAGTGGGGAAGTCGTTCTATCCCAGTCGCTGAAAGCGAAACGCTATGTCAAGCTCGATACACAAATATCCACCCATATAACCGACACACAGTCTGCTGGTAATGGAACGGTTGGTCTTCACCTCATCCGAAAAAAAGAAAATATTGAGCCAAAAAGCGCAGCTTTGATGGATGACCTCCAAATAGCACCAAAGGGTTGGCATTCATTTCATCCAATTGACAAACGGAGGTCTGTATAGTATTACAGCATCCAAAGAATCAAAGAACAACAACTGACTGCTGCCTGCCTCTTTCCTGATGTGATAAGCCACAGTCAGTAAAGCTTCTGTAGCATGTCACACTCCAGAAAGTAAGAAAATTGCAAAGGCAAGACAAAAAGACTACTGCCTTTCAATTAACATAGCAAATACCCCCAAAAGCATTCTGTAGATCTCCAGTAAATCCTCAGTTCACTCAAAGGCACTAAGGCACTGATGAACAAAATGAAAAATAATAGTGAGTGACAAAAAGCCGATACAAAAATCCATCCACAGCGAATGCCACCAGCAGTATAACTGAAGGTTTCAACAGCAAGGAAACTGCATGGACTGTGCAAAGGCTCAAAACACCAACAGTACAAAATGCAAAAAAATAAGCCAGCACTCACTGTGGACAAAAATAAATAAGTTTAATCCATAAAAAGCGAGACTCAACAGTCCAGTTTTGGCCTGAAAGTCTTTATCACTGAATAAAGATGACCCTAATTAATCAAATATATATATATTAAACACACAATAATAAATATTTATTAAATAATAATTATTGTTTAATTAAGCAAATGTTGTTTATTTTTTTCAAACCTGAGTAGACTTAAGCTTTTTTTCTGGTAAGAAAAGAAATTTATTAACCAATAATAGAACTGCCGACTTTGGAATATTTCTTTCATTAAAGATCACCTGAACCACTGCCATTCTAATCCAATAATATAGTTAGGGATGAGAAAAGGGACAAAGAAAATAATTACTCGTGTTTGCAAGGAGGATGGGCATACCTATCCTAAAGGGGGTTCACCTGACTCACAGTGCTGCTGTAATGACAAGATCTGGTCTGGAAAGTGGAGGCCAGTCATTATGCATGGAAACAGTGCCAGGAAAATGTGCATTTGGCCTCCCGCATACATGATGTTGGCTCTTGTTAACACATGTGGTGGATCATGCATGCATGGACATATGGCCATAGACTGGCATTATAGTGATGCAGATGTGCATTCCTGACTATGGGGTGGGCTAAGCAGAAAGCACTCTTATGACTGCTGGAGGCCCCCCCCCTACACACACACACACACACACACACACACACACACACACACACACACACACACACACACACACATACATATAGTGCAGTGTCTGATTGAAAAGAAGTTTGATTGTCGGCAGGCATGGGAGTAAAAACTTTTTATATGCATACCTTCCTCAAATATTTTTTATTTTCAATTAAAATAACATTTACATAATATTTTTAAATATCATTTTAAACAACTATATACAATATTTACAATAGCCTGACTTTCAGTTATATACACTGTATGTTATTAAATATAGAATTAACAGATCAGTTATTAGAGATACAATATTGATTAATGCAGAGTGTCCAACAAATATATAACTTTCTTCCAAGGATCATTTACCAATGGCCTGGGATAGATTTGTAGTTCTTTGATTTTTATTTCCATCAATGCAGTTGTCTTCAGTAAAGTAGAATTCTTCCAAGGTCGGGGGTGTATTTGAATTCCATCTTCTGGTTACGCATTTCCTAGATATAGCAAGTATTGTCCATAACAAATACATATTTGTCTTACTCAGGTAGGGACCTTAATTTACATTTAGTATAATCAATACTTTAGTTAAGATAAAGGATTCATTAAATAAAGCTTATAAAAATGATTAATTCCATTCCAATATGATTTAATTTTATTACATTCATAAAAAATATTAATCCAGTCTGCTTTATTTGACTTTTCACACCTCCAGCAAAAAACATTTGTAGTAGTACTGATCTTTTTAATTCTATCTGGTGTTAAAAATGCTGTATGTAAGTATTTCCAGTTAAATATTTTCCAGTACTGTGTGTTAGTGGTGTAATTAACTGATAGTAAGATGTTAGTTTTAATTTATTCTGTTAACTGCAATGACTGACCTTTTGTTAAGAACTGCCAGTATGATGGTTTGGGAATTGTTTTATATGTTATTAACTCTTTATATAGATTTGAAATGGAATTTTTATTTTCACAACTATTATATATAAATTCATACAGAGAACTTATTAGATTTGGAATATCTTTAAATGAGGAATTATTAATTAATCTGCATAAATCTTTGAGTGTACATTAGAATGCTTTGTAAGGTTAACTAGTCCTGTGTTGGAATATTGTAAGCAGTTTTTATCATATGTATATCTAAAACATTTAATTTATTTACACATTGAAACCAGCATAAGAATCCATTTTGTTCCCAGGAGGTTATTGTTTCCCTATATCAGGGGCGGCTCGTGCTATCGGTCTGTAGGACTGCAGCCTTCCCACCTAGAAATAAATGGAATACATACCGTGAAACATAAACTTTAAAATAACATTTTTTTTCTTTTTTAACGAGTACCAGAACTGCTGTGCATGCGCAGACACACGCAGACTGCCCAGGAATCCTCGCGAACTCTGACTGCTCGATTCAGCAGTCCAGATGCAGAGAAGGTATTTTCTGCCCCACAGATGCCCAAGATGCCATGTGGTAGATGACCGCACAGAAGAGAGGAGCTCCGGACTGCTTGAGCCACAGGCAGAACCAATCAGGAGAGAGGTAAGCATGGATTTGAGTGCATGACCAATCAGGAGTGAGGTTAGTTGAATGCAAAGCCCTTGCAGGGAAGTGTTTAGTCGAGAGCAGGTTTGCTGCTTCGAGACAATGGAGTTGGACCTGGTTTACTGCATCCGGACCCATTTACAGGTAAGAGTGGTGTGTGTGTGTGTGTGTGTGTGTGTGTGTGTGTGTGTGTGTGTGTGTGTGTGTGTGTGTGTGTGTGTGTGTGTGTGTGTGAAATGCCCTTGTTAACACATAGTGGTGGGTAGAAATACTCAGGCTTGAACCCTGTACCTTGGATGCAGGTGGCAAGGACCTGAATTCCCTACCCACCACTATTTGTAAAAAATGCAGATTTTTGCCTCATATTTGTTCTGCTCATCATAAAATCTGTGGCTTCTGTATCTTCATATTTACTTGCAAACATTTGTAGTGCAGTGGTGCACTGGTAGCATTGTTGCCTGACAGCTGCAGATTCTCTGGTTTGATTCTTGGCTGGGGTGCCTTCTGTGTGGAGTCTGCATGTCTTCCATCCCTTACAAAGATGTGTTTCTTCCTGCTCTGCTGAAATTTGGCTTTGTTTTGTTCCAAGTCAGACTAGTTTCCTGGTTAACAAATGTTTAAAAATAACAGGCATTTCAAATTCAGACTTCATATTCTTCAGAAAGTACATGGTAAAACAAAACATTTTATTCTAAAAATTGTCTAAGTTTATAACATGGATATTTGAAATTTGCCCCTATTTGTGGGACTGTATTCCCCCATTATTGGCCTCGTCCAGGTATTTTGTGCTAAGGTTCAGAGCTATGGTGAGAACTGAATTCACTGAATATGTTTGGCAGCTGTAGTCCCACGTTATTGGCTTTTTTTAGGTGTTTTTTGCTAAGAGGTTGACAGCTATGGTGAGAACTGAATTCACTAAATAGTAGTAATTTAAGTTTGTCTTCCTGTGTTTCAGCTGATTTGGCATCGTGGTATGTTTCTCTGACTGTTTTGCACAGGGTCCCCTGGGTTCAAGACATAGCAGTGAAATGCATGGTGGTAACACAGCATTTTATTCTAGCAACTTTCCAACATTATACAAGCAATGTTTAAAATGTGTCCCTGGTTTTTGGCCTTTTGCCCCCCCCAATAAATGTTGGCTTTTTCCAGATATCTTGTGCTGCAAAGTTCAGAGATACAGCTGAGTGTCGAGTAGATTTTACAAAGCGCTGAGAGCTGCAGGGGAACAAAAGTTTAGTGCTGCTTATGCTAAATCTGCTTGCATTGTTAATAGCACAACAGGTAGTGTACTTGCTTTTGATGCAGAAGGCTGTGGGTTCTACTCCCACAGTAGGCAGATGCATTGCTGATACTGTACTGTGTTGCAAAGGGGGTGGATGCTGCACTCCTTTTTGGCAAAGATACCTAGTAACTATGAACCTGTTATCAGTTTGCTATCCATTCCCTATAGCGGTATTACTAGCTTATCATTTCTTTAATGCATGCAACATAGGCAATTGATTCTTCAAGGGCAACAGGCACTTTATTTGTAGCTGAAACAATGACATATAAAGTTGTTTGCTAGCAGCAGCCTCTTTATTAGTTACAGATTTCTTTAATGTGGATTTTACTACTTCAGATATTGTGCATATTTACTGATACTGGTGGACTATAAAAGGTTGAGTAGATGTTTTATGATGGAAATGTTCTGAATTGGGCAGTTTTGTCATTGGTGCATGCAGTTTGTTTCATTGTTTACTGGAAAAATGTTCAAAACAATACATTTAAAATGCCCTCTAACAACTGTACTGTTTTGTACAAGGAATATAATGTAATACAGTCAGGAAGGTGTGTCAAAGAGCATGTGTATGTTTCATGTTCAAGGGGCCTATGATTTTGAAAACAGCGCAGAGTTAATCTTTATCTGCCACTCGCAAAAATGCATTTTCTTTGAATGTGGGTTTCAATGCTGTTTCAATGCATGTGAGTTTCAAGGGAAGAGAAGTTTTAATGCTAAGTCTATTTTCATTGTGAGACTGCATTGCTTTGTTTAACAGATATCTATTAGGGTTTGTGCTGTAAAATGCAAAATAAAACTTTCAAATGAAATCTGAATCATCGCAGAAGTAAAGCAGTATGCACATTACAGTGTTTATGGCAAATGGGGCAAAATAACCAAGGAATGGGACGTTGGAATGGCTGCAGGGGGGAGGCTTCATTCGACCATGATTTTGTGAGGGGGGGGAGTGTAGCAAACTCAGACAGCCCCAGTTGAACTATACCTCTCAGTTGTCCATATTTTTGCAGAATGAATAGATATTTGCTTTTTATTTTTGGTTTGTTCCTCATAAAATTTGTGGTTTTCTAACAAATCATTTAGGAATGAAGTCACTAAATGACAGACATTGAGTTTCAGACGTCATAACCTTCAGAAAAATGCATGCTAATGCAAGACCTGTTATTCTATCAACTGTCTTAAGTTTATACAAGATCAATTTTTAGTAGTGTTTGTATGTTCCCCCAATATATTAGGCCTTGTCCAGATTTCCTGCATTAAGAGATTGAGAGGTACGTGCAAATCGCTTTGTATAATTAGGAATATCCAAACCTCTCAATTGTCCCCAATTTTGGTTCAAAATGTTGCTCTCCCATAATAATTCCTCCTCAAAATGGCAATTTTGGAAGAAAATGTGGAGGGTTTACAATTCTATATAACTGTAATGATCAGAGTTATAGATTACTTTTATTTCAGAAATGCATGTAGATGCTCTTATTTTGTTAGCTGTTCAAGTTAACAGTGTTAATATTAAAAAGGTGTCCCTTTTTTGACAAGTTCCCAGCTATATTGTGTGGCAACTTTATATTTTTGCATCACATTTTTGGTCTGTTTTTCATAAAATTGTGATTTTCTGGCAAATTAGTGGCAAGTCCTTAAAGATTGAAGTTAGAAAATACTGGCAGACATTTGAGTTTCAGATTTCATACCCTTCAGAAAATTCATACTAATGCAAGATCTACTACTGTTCTATTATCTAAGTTAATAAGAGCAATATTTAAAAATTGTCCTTATTTTTGGGCCTGTGTCCCACTTCTAGTTCTATGTATGGCTTTGTCCAGATTTCTTGCTCTGAAGTTGAGAGGTATGAGTGTCAGAGCCATCACTGTCAGCCAGAGACATTTCAAATTATGACATACTTGTTGCACCCCACTCCCCATTGTAGTGGCTCTGGATGTGTCCAAGGAAGGCAGGGAGCAGTTATGCAGTGTAAGTGTGCAGAGTATTCCCCCATCCAAGGTAGACCACAAGTACGACCGTTGCTTTTCATTTGTCTTTGATTTTGCAGAATGTTCTGGTTTTCTGTCAGATTTTTATACTGTTGATTTATGCTTCTTATTATTCAGGAAATGCATTCTGTCACAGTGCCCTGTTGCTCTGTTTAAGTAGCAATATTTAATGAGCATCAGGTAAGCTTGTCGGAGATTGTAAGATGCAAGTAAGCTTTAATCGGCATACTGTTAAAGAATTACCAGCATTGAAAGCCTTTTTGCTGTTGCCATACAGAGAATATTTACATAACTAGATAATGTATAAGCCTTGGGTATTGAAATGCATATGACAGCATTTGTTATAAAAGGACAGGATTACAGTATTTTCAGAAGCTCATTACATTTATTGGAGACCTGCAGTCATCTTTTGTTGGAGACTTGCAGTCATCTTTGCAGGCTTACCCGTAAACTAAACCGAATGCCAATCTATCATGTGTGGTCCATAACTTGTGCAGGAATCCTTTAAGCAATTTATCTTGAGCTTGTTTCTTGTTTGCTGTTCATTTTTTACTTTGATCATGTCTTCCCCATGAAACAAGTAGATAGTTGTGTCAGGCAGCAGGTCTTTATGGATAAGAAACATTTTTACAAGTGACGGTATCACAGAGATTGCTACTTTCAGCATGTTACTTGGTAATTTTATAAAGCTGAATATAAATTATAATTAGAACTGCAGTGCAAGGAGTAGTGGTTTGAATTGAGTGCTGCTTGTTTTTTTATACTTGATATTTGATTGGCATTCCAGCAATGTATTTAAAAAGTAATTTATTTTTTCATGCCTCACAACCTGTTTCCATCTGGATATTAAGTAAGTTGTCATGTAGCCAATGCATTGAAATATTTTTTTTTCTACACTTCATTTTGTCTTGATTGGACTCTCGTAATAACTGTTTGGCACCCAGGGCAGTGTATTTAATTAAAGTTGTGGTTTTGAGCATAGCTCCACCCCTTTCTAGTTGGCCACACCCCGTCCCATTGACCCCACCCATTCAGCTGTCTCCTGCAGCACTCCTTTAATTTGAAGTCACCAGCCACCACTGCCCTATATATTTTGTGAGGAAAGTTCTTAGTGATGGTAAATGGGGATAAAAGGTCAAACCAAAGTTTTAGATCTATGTTTGCATTGATAAGTTTCCTAAAGGAATCGATGTAATAATTAATCAGTGATGTTTTAGAAGGTTTTGTTATATTATATTGTATACTTATGCAGAGTATGTACCAGGGTTTGTTTGATTTGTCTACTATTAATTTTTTTAACAGATTAAATTAATTTGTTAATATAGCCTTTGTTAAATTTTTCCAGTTGGCAAAATAATTTGGGTTTATCTAGTCTACTGCAGTTTTAAGCACAGATGCTTTTATATATGTTTCCATTTCTGGGAAGTTCAATCCTCCTTGTTTCCAGGGTCTAATGTGATGAGTTAGAGCTTCTCTATTCTTTTTGGGATACCATACAAATTTTATTAAACATGAGTTTATTTCTTTAAGAATGCATCTTTCAGGAATTAACTGTATTGCTAATGCTACATATAGTATTTTTGGCAATAAGACCATTTTTATTAATTGCAATCTGTCTTCAAAAGTTAATATAATTTTGTTCCACTTTTCTATATATATTTTCATTGTTTCAATAATGTTTTTATAATTTATTAATATTGTTTCATTTATATTTTTGCATAACACTATTCCTAAATAATTTAGCATAAATTCTTGTTTTCCTATGATGGATTTATCTGTAACTTGTAGTTCTTTTTTCTTATTTAAAAATAGAAATTTTGATTTTGATCTATTAAAGTGTAAACCTGAAATCTTATAAAATTTCTCCATTACTTCTTCTAGCTCTCCTAATAACTCTCTGCAATTTGATAGGGTTAATAAAATATCATCAGCAAAAAGCATTATTTTAGATATGTACTGGTCATAGACTTCTATTCCTTTTATTCTTGGATTATTGCATATTATTTCTGCAAGTATTTCTATAGCCAAAGCAAATAAAATAGGAGAAATTGGGCATCCTTGTTTAGTACCTTTCGTTATATGGATAGATTCTGAGGTGAAAGGACCTAATTTTATGTAGGCTAAGTTATTAATATATATGTTTTTTAGTAATAAGATGAAGGGAGGAGGAAATTCAAATAATGCTAAAGTTTTAAATAGATATTCCCAGTTGAGGGAATCAAAGGCTTTTTCTATGTCTAATCCGATTACAAGTGTTTCTCTATCTTCTTTATTCACATAATCTATAAGAGTAAGTATCCTTTTAATATTATCATGTGTGTGCCTGTTATATAAAAATCCAGTGTGATCATTATTAATTGTCTTTGAAAGTTGGATTTTCATTCTGTTAGCTAGGATTGACATGAATATTTTGTAATCATTATTCAGTAATGATATAGGTCTGTATGAGGTGCAAAGGTCTGATGATTTATTATCTTTTAGAATTGGTGTTATGAGAGAATATTTCCATGAAGGTGGTATTTTTGCTTCTGACTGGACTTCTAACAAAATTTTTTATGAAAAAGGGAGATTACTGTTGAAGAGAATAGTTTGTAAATTTCCATAATTATATCATCTATCCCTGGAGCTTTGTTAGATTTACTTTCTTTTATCTTGTCAACAATTTCTTTGTAGGATATAGGTTTTTGTAAGTCTAGTTTTACGTTTTTGAGATTTTTTTTATATTGATAAGGTTTGTATCTAAGTTTATTTGGTTGGTATCTAAATCTTCTTTTTTGAAGTGTTCCATATAATGGAACCAAAATGCTTCAAGGATGTCTCCTATATCTGATACTTTTTCCCCTTCTTTTCATGATATATACTACTAATGTTATTTGCTTTAGATTGTATTTTAATTCTTGTAGATAAATTATGTAGATATCTGGGGGAGGTGGCTAATAAGTTTATTTTTAATTTTTCCAAGGCTAGACAAGTTTTGTGTGTTAGAATTTCATTATATTTTTTATTTAATTCTTCTATTTCTTTTTTGCTTCTGGACAATTCTGACTTTTGATTTTAGATTTTGCTGTCAAGAGTCTGGTTTGCAAGTCTAATGATTCAGATTCCCACTCTCTGACTTTGTTTTTGTAACAGCTAAGGGTCTTATCAAATAAATACTCTTTTAATGAGTCCCAAACCATGACTCTACTGATTTCTGTTGTATTATTAATTTCAAGAAATAATTGTAGTTCTGACAACATCTAGGGTCTGAATTCTTTAATTTTTGTGATATATGATCGAATTCTAGTTGAGAGGATTAAAGGTTTAAACTCTATTTGGAGTTTCATTATCAGAGAGTCATGATCTGAGAAGGGGCATGGAACTATTGAGAAGTTGAGGATTTTTGTTTGTAAATCTTGAACTACAAATAATTTGTCTATTCTGGTTTGTGTTGCAAATATATGGTCTTTATGGGAAAATAATAAGGATTTATCATCTTTTACTTTAAAAGTGTCTATTAAATGAAATGAATCAATCCATCTTTTTTAAGGATTTTGAAAGAGTAACTATGTGAAAAGACTTCTTGGTGGTGTCAGAAGCTTCTAAGGTAGAATTTAAGTCTCCTCCCAGTATAAGATTTCCTTTATATTTGTTGGAAATAAAATCTAGATGTTTTTTAACCATTCCTGCTCCAATTCCTGGGAACCAATATAGATTAGCTAAGGTCCATATTCTGTTATTAAATTTAATTATAACAAATGCTAATAAACGTTTTTTGTCTTCATATTTATAAACTTTTGGAGTGATTATGTTTTTCTTCCAGAGAAGTGATACTCCTTTTGTCTTTGTTCTCTAGGAGGATTGAGCTAAGACTGTATAGTCCTTAGGGTTCCAAATAAAGCTATCATTAGTCTTAAAATGCATTTCCTGGAGAAATACTACTTGTGCCTTATTTAGATTTAAATATTTTAGTAAGTTTGACCTTTTATTTTGCATTATTTAAGCCATTAGTATTTAATGATAAGAATGTTAAATCCATTTCAAGTTATTGTTGGAAGAAACTTTTTGCTTCTTTTTTTTAATTTTGATTATAGTAGTTATACCATATTCTCTGATAACATTGAATGCTATTTTTATGTGTGTAAACTTGGGAGTGTAATTTAATGTTCTTTCTTCTTTAAATACATTAGGGTAAAATTCTGGTCAGGCTTTAAAAAATACTTCTATAAAACATTAATTCTAAAGTATCAAATACAAATACATATGAATTTCCCATTAAACATGGAATGAAAGTCATTCCTAATCCAATAGATAAAGATAGATCTATTGGATTATCACTCATACCTTTAACCAACAATATCAATTGAGCTCCATATGTTAAATTATTATATGGAGAATTTTCTTAAAAGAGATTTGAAATTCTATATTATTCTATTATTGTTCTATAGTATTTTATATATCAGGATGGAAGATTAGTAGTGTAAACAATTATTAAGTTGACTTAGAAAATATCCATTATTTAGTTACCCTTAAGAGATCCCAAATATGTCAGATATGTCATTTTGGATAAATTAAATGCAACAGAGTAGCATACACTAAGGCAACAACAAATAGATTATTACTAGAATAATTTGACTAAAAGGACTCTACAGGAGATAATGAGTGATTACCAATAAAATATGAATTTACTGTAGGTGTACTGTCTTCCTTTACTTTCTCAATCTTCAGCTTACCAACTTCAACTTACACTTATGAAAAGACATGGCTTATCAGTGGCATCCTGACTCTGAGTAGAGGCGCCCTACATTCTAGTGTGCAGTGCTTTTACATATTTATAGAATTACAAAGCAGCATCTAAGAATGAACTATGATCACCCTGACAATTCCCATCCTGCATAGGGCACCTCCTGCTTCCAGAATGGGTAATCACATCAGGCCTAGAATGAATGTGAAGGTACCTATATGGTAATCAAGACTCACCTTAGGTAAGTATTAATCAAATAGCATTTAGAGCATCTTAGAGAGTTCTCGGGGCAGTTAGAATACTCTTAAGCCTCTCCTCCCTTGACCAAAAACAGAGATTCCCTTCCCTTTCTTTCCCTTGTTTTAAATCAGTACTAATAAAAGAAATTCAGAAAACACAGGTAAACAGAAATAACATTTAGTAGTCCGTCTTGTACATGACTCGCAATCCATTAAACAAGACAGTGACTAACATCACTTTAGTAAACATTATAAAGGCAAATTAGAAATAATTTCCTAGTTCTTTATATTTTCTGATAAAGCAAAAAGTTAACAATAAGCTATTTTAACTAAACGTATAAAGCATTTCAATTTTTCCTTGCATGTATACATTTCTACCTATATTGTAGTGTCAATAGCTGTCTTTGAAATCTGTAGAATACTTCACTTCTTCAAATCATTCCTTTTTCAATTCAGGTTTTGATTTGCCAAAATGGCAACAACATTTCAAGGGCACAATTAATATTTAGACTGATGTTTCAAATAAATAACTTGTCAGTTGCCAATTGAGTTAGTTTAGAATGTATGGTTAGTGCAAATATAGCATGTTGCAAAAATAATATGAATTTTTTCGTGTGCTCTAGAGCCTGTCATATGCAAGTGACATATATAATGTAGCATATATAGAGCAGATAGCTTATGGATTCAGGTTGTTAAAGTTATGCTTATTAATCAGGCATTTTCATTTAAATTCACAAGTAATTTGGGGACATTTCAGTTGAGTTTCCAGGAATGTGTAGTCCAATGTGAGTAATTCAGTCCACTTTTCCTCATAAACATATATCACAATTCATTAAACTAAGCAGAGTCTAACATCTGTCTAATAATCATTATAAAGACAAAGAACGGTAATTTCCTAACTCTTCAAACTTTCTGATATCGCAAAATGTTGACAGTAAGCTATTTTAACTGGAAGACTAAAACATTTCAATACTTCCTTTTGAATATATATTTTTACTTTTACTGTAGTGTCAAGAACTGTCTTTGAAATCTATGCATTACTTCACTTCTTTCAAGTAATTCATTTTACAGTTCAGATTATATTTTGTCAAAATGTCAATAGCATTTCAAAGGCACATTTAATATTTAAACTGATAATTTTAAATGAATAGCTATCAGTTACAAAGTGAGTTTGTACAGAATGTGAGGTAACTGCAAAGATAACATGTTGCAAAAAGTAATATGGGCGATACTGTAGTTGAGGACTTCACCAGATGCGCAGTAGCAAGCTATACCCAAAACCTACCCCTGTGATATGTCATTCATGAATATGCATTCCCTTCAAATGTACAACCGAAGAAAAAAAAATGCACTTGACGTTATAGGATAGTAAATATAACAGTAAACTGAAAGTAAATTACCGGTATGGCGTGAACCAACATTTAAAACAAAAAAAAAAACACTTTCTCGACCTTGGGGTATTTCAGTTTCTTAAGAGATCTGCCAACTGCTAAATTATGGATTTGATACAACGTAATAGCTTCTTATTTAAACTAAAGTGTTTCCGTTGTCACAGTGCTTTTAATAGTCAAACAGTCACCAAAATCTCATATTGACACTTTGAATGGTTATGTGCTGTCAGTACAGCATGCAATCGTAATGGAAGTGTAACTGCTTCTTCTTTCTTTCTCTCAGTTGTGGGGTTAAGTCTTTAAGTATTACAGGTTGTTGCAGCATGACTGAACTTTGATATGCACATATTGTGTATAATGGCAAGTTTTAATCGACCTAAAATGTAAAAAATAAATAAATAAATATATAGAATTTATTGCCAGTTTGTCGAAAACCCCAAGTAATATGCAGACCGGGTTGTCACTCAATTTGCGATGCACCCACTTCTGCGCGAAAGGAACTGGTGAGGCCCTCAACTACAATATCGCCATAATATGTATCTTTTCATATGCTCTAGAGACTGACAATTTCAAGTAACATATAACATGAAACTTTTACAGTGCAGACAGCTTGTGAAATCAGCACGTTAAACTGAGTAATACTTTTTAATCAAGCAGCTACATTTAAGTGCACATGTAGTTTGGGAACATTTCAGTTGTGTTTCTAGGAATATGTAATCCTATGAGGATAAATCATAAAATATTTACAAATAGTCCTATTATGTATTTATTTTACCTTGCATAGTTTTGTTTTTCATTTTAATAACTAAACAACATTACTTTTTCTTATTATTTGTTATCTGTGAGACTAAATGCACTTCGCAGGTTCACAGTGTTCTTAGAAACTGTAGCAATTGTTTACTGTTGCTATGGTAATGCAAACAGAATGTGAGGAAAGCTTCACGTCTCTTAACCAACAGTAGATTTTCCCTCCTTTTTTTATGTATTTGTTAATACTAAAAGGAAATAATTCAAAGGACATATGTACATGAATGGAATATTTCAGAGTTAATCATGAACATGTCCCCAATCCCAATAAGCATAACAGTGACTATCATTAATATAATAAATATTGTAATAACAATTAATTAAGTTCACTATTCCAATTAGTCTACCTTAAAACTAGATTATTTTAGACTATTATTTATCTATGTATAGATATTGAGTTATTAAATATATACAGACTATATTAGTATAGTAAATAAGAGAGAATTTAGAAAGGGAGGCAAGATGCAGTTAAAATGCATAATGAGAAAAAAAAGAATAGAGAGAAAGAAAAGAGAAAATTAAGAGAAAATACACATATACTATATATGTTGGTTTACAGTATAAATATTTTATGTGTTATATAACCCTCCTCCTGTGAAAGAAAAGTACCCTGCTTTACATACCTGAGGTAATGTGAAAACTCTCATGCGTCATCTATTTTCAAAAAAATATAGACAAAGATTCCAGTAGTTAGTTACCTTTGTTTTAAAATTCCAAGCAGTAAAATTGGTCCTTTAAAGTAATGTTAAAGCAATTCATATCATAGTAGATGCTTTAAGAGATTTGGCTGTAACAGTATCAGTCTTTTGCTTCTTCTTTTTGACATCTGTCCAGACATTTGTTTCTTTTGTTCTCTTGAGAGAAGGTGACATCCAATCCATATCTTCTTGTAAAGTAATCACATTATTAATTTTAATAAATGAAGAGGCTTCCTCTAAGTCAATAAAAGTCCTCATCTCGTTGGCATACAGTATTCTTATCTTAGCTGGATATGCAAGTTGTGCCTTGATGTTATTTTGTTTCAGAAACTTTATCATTGGCCACACTTTTTTCCTTTGTTCCATTATTCTAGATGAATAGTCGTTATCAAATCTCATCAGGCTCTGTTTATATTTTAGAGGTGTCTTCCTCCAAGCAGATCTTAAAATCAGTTCCTTGTCCAAGTATGAAAGAAATTTGATAATTATTGACCTAGGAGGAGAGTTTGAGTTAATGGCAGGTTTCCCAAGAGCTCTGTGTGCCCATTCAATGCCAAAGGAAAGTCCTTCTTTTAAATTTAAAAAGTCAGGGATCCAGCTTGATATAAAGGAAATAATATCCTCACCTTCTTTGTTTTCAAGTAATCTGAAAATCCTGATGTTATTTCTCCTCTCCCTATTTTCCAAGTCATCTATTTATTAACCAACCAAGTGTTTTGTTTAAGAAACAGTTCTTTCTGTGTTTCCACTTCCTTAAGTCTGCTTTGTAAGACATTTAGAGAAACCCATTTAAAAAAAGCATATAGCGCCATTATGTTGCATATATCTCTCTCATAACATAGTTAAGTTAAAGTAGGGGTGAATCCTGCAAAATGTGTGGGGGTGTGTGTGATGTGTTTGGAGGTCCTTTAGAAGTAACCTTTTAGGGGGGGTGGGTGTTGAGGTTAAGTGTTTTGCCTTAAAAACAAAAGTAGGGGTTTTTGAATCTTAACATGAGGCTTGGCTATAAATTGGCTCACTGGGCAGTTAGCCTACTACTAATCTATGAATCTATGAACCTCTATTTCTGTTATCCTTGTCTGGTGTTGTTGTAGCATTTCCTTGAGGGTGTCAGCCTGTTTTTGACAGCTTGTTTTAAGATTTTCTAGGTTCTCTTTAAAATAATCCATCTTCAAAGAACTCCTGCAGGATAGATGCCATCTATTGTAGTTCCTTCTTTAAGGCAGCATCTTGATGAGAATTCTTTGAGTTGCCATTTTAACAAGTGAATATATCTCCAAGCTTTTTGACAGGAAATTATTTGTAAAACTTCACCAAAGTTTCTAATTATGTAAATTAGTCCTTTATCTATAAGATTTTATACTTTGAAGAAAAAAAAAAGAATATTTTTTCTGTTTTATTTAACTAGTTATATGAAGCTCTAAAATACTGCTGCTTTCAGTTAGCCATTCTGGCTCCGCCCCCTCATGTATGCATACCTTGAGCTGCCAAGCAAACACTGACTTTTCAAATGCAAATAGCTGTGATGGCTTAGTGGTTAACTGCTGTGATTATAGTGTACAGGGTCCTGGGTTCAAGTCCTACAATTCACAAAAAGGGTTTGAAATGAAGTTTGATTTTGATTTGCTATAGACAGGCTGACATGAAGTTAACAATGTTATATCTAGATTCAGAATCTCAAAGTGATGAGAATGAATGTAAGCAAATCCAAATAAACAATCACCGACTGCTAAAGGTCAGATAACAGACATCCACATAATGGTGCTGGTAGGGAAAGGGTGTTTTGTAACTTAATGTGTATGGCTGGGGTTAAGGCAATGGAAGGATTAGTTATCACCTCAACAAGGTTCGCTTTCCTGCATCTTCTTATTCATTTGTGCTTATCCTAACTCTAACCTTTCCTGTAAATCCAACTCCTCACACACACACACACACACACACACACACACACACACACACACACACACACACACACACACACACACACACACACACACACACACACACACATTTCAGCCTGGTCCTTTACAAGAAATGTAATTATTCATTTTACTATTTTGCTTTCCTCTTTTCTGTACACATACACAGAGACATAAAGCATGGTTAGACATAACATTCTAAAAAACAAACCTGTAGCACTGGAACAACACTTGAAGATGGTTACAGATACAATTAAAACACTCTTTATTAACAATAGTTGAGCTCTATCATTCCCAAATTTTCTAAGAACTCAATTTGTTTTTTTTTTTTTTTCATAGAGCTAGAGATACTTTAAATACTTTAAAAGCAAGTCTCTCATTCATGCCAGTAGTAGTTTCATAGTTTGTTTAGAATCATTGTCATTATTCTCCCTGTATTCCTTCCTGAAACTTAAAACTAGTGAGAAAGGATTATCCTATTCTATATAAGCTATGGCCATTTTCCCATATAGCTAAGGCTACTTCAGGAACAACTTAATGAATTAATATAATACAGCTGGGTAAGTGCCCTTTACCATAAGAGTAGATGTTCGATTAAACCACTGCTGCAGTAGCCACACCCTCCTTTAACCCCTGATTTGCATGTATTTTTTCTGGTGTACTAGTTATGTATTTTACCACTGTATGTTTTTTTTTTGGTCAGGACAGTAGACTCGCTCATTTTTGTGGTCAGGAAAGTCCTGAAGTAGTTTGGTACCCAGGCTGCTGCTTATTCCACTCGGGAGCTTGAGACACAGTAGCCTGGGTGCATATATAATGGAAGTGAAAGCCTTTGGAATACTGGCTGGCCATTATATTCATAGCAGGATATAACCCATATAGCTAAGGCTCCCACAGCATTAATCTAATCAAACATCTAGTGTTATAAGTGCAAATTGTACCACTGAACTTTTCTTTAGCCCTTAAACTTAGTGGCGATATCCATCCCAACCTTGGCCTCTCTCATCATGCACCAAACTCTTCCTAAATAAATAATATTTGCAAAACAACATTGCACCCTTATTCCCCAAAAGCATCTGTCCTTTATATTCAGTACATCAGCCACCAAAGTCTACATAATAAAATAACTGAAGTACATGCATGGATTGCTTCCTACTGTGCCGACATACTGGTGCAACAGAAACAGGTTTAAAACCAGTCACAACAAATGGGAAAAATGTTTCCTCAGGATACTTTATCCATCACTCATATAGAATTCATAAAAATATTTATAAAAAACTGGTGGTAGTGTTATCATCTTCAAAAACTACCTGAACTACCCCCTGCCCCAATCAATAATGCAGAATTTCTTATCCCATGCATGCAACTCAGTGGTCAGATATATCCTCCAGGCAATAACTTATCCATACTAGAAGAAATCCTCTGCTGGATATCTTCCAACATCAATCAGGAAACTATTATACTGTGAGATAGAAACATTAATTGGCAGCTAATACATTATATTAACCCAACACAGCATACTCAGCTATATGGCTTCTCTCAAATAATAATAATAGCAAAACCAACCAGATATAAGAAAAGTACCAAAACAGACTCTGTCCTATATTGGATCTTTGCCTCTACTCCAAAAAATATTGCCTCCTCTGGAACTCTCCCAGATGCCCTCAGTGACAGTCTTCCCACATTTGCAGTTAAATACCAAATGCATATCCAGATGCACCATCACTAGAACCAGGTGAAAAACCTAGCTACCTTCCAAAATGAGATGTTTTTAAGACTATAAAACAGTTAAACTGTAATGTCCTGAAATCTGTGTCTCTAGATGAAGCAGTCATCCAATTTAATAACTTATTTCCCTTTTAGATTGTCAAGCCTGCACAGCAAATAATCCATCTAACGTTGTAAACCTATTCAATGTCATCCAAACAATAACCTGCCCAGCTCGTATAGATAAACACGTTAACAAGCAGTCAACATTAGACTGGATCTTAACTAACAAACCTAACCTAAGTTTCCTAGCCAGTTGCCTACCAGACTCCCTCAGTGACCACTATCCATCCTTTTTTTACAGGAAATGTGTGAATACCCAAAGTACCATCCTCTTTAAATACATCATTACCAAGAAAAACTTCTCCCCCACTACTTTTAACCTCCTACTCCAACAATGTGACTGGACACCACTTAAACACCTACATTTAGACACTGCTGTTCAGTACTTCAACAAAACCTTCCTTACAATTGTTAATAATCTGGCTCCCACTAGAAAAGTTTGCAATAAAACTAAGCCCCTCCCATGGCTAACCAAAGTCACCAAACTACTAATGAAGCATAGAGATAAAGCCTGGTCAGCTTACCATACATCCAAAGACAAATCTGACCTTTTAACTTACCAACAACTAAGAAACTTAACAAACAAACAAATCAAAAAAGACAAACAAACATACTTCCTATCTTGTCAACAGAAACACCAAAATAACCCTCAAAAATTCTGTCAATCCATCTACCAGCTCCTCAACCCGGGGCAAACCTTAACCCCTCCTCCAGTTACCTCAAACAACCTAGACCCTATTTCAACTCAGTTCAACTCCCACTTCATCAGCACCATCACCTCCCTACTAGACAACCAACCAGCCCTGCCACTTTCTGCTCCCACCCCTACCGCACATAATCACAGCCCCTTCTCCTTCACACCCATAGAAACTAATTATATAAAAGACTCTCTTAGCCAAACTTAAACCATGCTGCATAGCTACAGATAAACTCCCTAATGAATTTCTAAAACTTGCCGCTCCTTCAATTGCCTACCCCATTTCGATCTTGATCAATTACTCTATTAAAAAACAATATGTTCCACTTCTATGGAAAATATCTCACATTATACTGCTCCACAAAGGTGGACTCTCCAAAGAACTAATTAACTATTTTCCCATAGCCATCCTTTCTACCCTAGCAAAAATCTTAGAAAAATGCATCCACAACTAACCAACTCATTAGCTTCCTTAACAATAACCTCCTTTCAAGTTCTCAGTACGGCTTCAGACCTAAACATAGTACCAACACTGCCCTCCTAACCTTCACTAACACCAGCCATCATCTCATGAATGAAGGCCAGCTTGTCTCTTCCATCTTTCTTGATATGTCCAAGCCTTTTACACCATATCCCACCAGCTACTACTTAATAAACTGTCTTCCTATGGCCTCAGTCCATCATCACTAACTTGGTTCCACAGCTATCTTTCCAATCGACAACAGGCTACAAAATGTGAAAACTCTCTTTCCCGCCTACTCACCATCTCCATGGGTGCACCCCAAAGTTCTATTCGCAGTCCTCTTCTCTTTACATATTTACAAACAACCTTAGTTCAGCAACTCAACTAGTCTCCATAGTACAGTATGCCGATGCTGCTACACTTATCTGCCTCCTCACCCCAAGAACTACAAGTAGAAATGCAATCTTTTCTTCAGGACTTTGAAACGTACCTCTCTCAGCACCAACTAATTTTAAATCCCAATAAAACCAAAATTATAGTCTTCAGTAACAAAAAACCCAAACCTTCCCAGCTCCCTCTCTCAATCTTCTCTGCAGACAGAACCAAGATAGCCCCCAGAAACCACACTAAACTTTTAGGTTTTACGATACACGATAACCTCAAATTTGATATACATATTGCCCAAACTGTCAAAAAAGTCCACATCAAACCAGATGCCCTATACCAGGCTAAACCATACCTAACTGCCAACGCCAGGCTAGCCACTGCTCGCACACACCTGGTATCCACCCTCCTGTATGGTTCTCTCATATTCACTAACCTTCAAAAATTGGACTTCAAAAACTGAGAATCATATTACAATAAGATCGCTTAATTTGCCACTAATCACCCACACAGATCTCATCACTGTTCAGCTCTTTCACTGTTAAACTGGCTAGAGCACCCCAACCTTTTATCACTTAATCAACTAACCTTAGCCCACAAAATAATCTACCATCCCAGCGACTGCCCTGCTATCTCCTATTTAGTTCAACCTAGTACTCATCTCAGCTCTCTCAGATCTTCCAACAAACTTTTACTAAAGGTGTCCAACTCCCACAACTATCATGGTGACTCCCTCTATTCACAGAGAATAGCTAAACTCTGGAACACTCTTCCAGAGACCATAGCAAAAAACCCTATCCACAATCAGTTCATCTCACTCCTAAAGGTACACCTTAACAGTCATTGGCTGTGCTCCTGCCACTCTCAGGGTTAATTATTTACCCAATTCTATTACTTTTCTCATCATAACTTCTGTCCTTTTTATCTTAATTTGTTTTAGTATATAAAATAGCCCAGTACTTGCATTGTACTATTGCTTGTATTGTATTATTGACTGTTATTGTACTATGATTGTATTGTACTATTGATTGTATTCTATTACTGCTTGCATTGCTGTAGTGCAGCCTCGGTGGTGCAGTGGTTAGCGTTGCTGCCTCACAGTAAAGGTTCTCCAGTTCAATCCCTGGCTGGGGTGCCTTCTGTGCGGAGTCTGCATTTCCTCCCTGTGGTCGCGTGGGTTTCCTCCAGGTGCTCCGGTTTCCTCCCACATCCCAAAGACATGCTGAAGGTGGACTGGACACTCTCAATTGGCCCTAGGCGTGAGTGTGTGTGTGTGTGTGTGTGTGTGTGTGTGTGTGTGTGTGTGTGTGTGTGTGTGTGTGTGTGTGTGTGTGTGTGTGTGTGCGTGCCTTCTGTGAAAGGTTGGGTGCTGGGCTGGCAAATCGATACTGTAAAACTCCACTGCCAATCATGAGCAGACAGGTGATCTGCTGTGGTGACCCCTAACCGGGAAAAGAAGAAGAAGATTGCTTGTATTGTTGTAGTGTACTATTGTGGAGCTTTTCTCCCTGGGTCTCCACTGAAAAGGTGCCCTTGGCTAAGTCATATATACCTGGCAAACAAATGTGATAAATAAATAAATAAAATTTACTCTCAAGCCCTTATTACATATAAAATGGTAAAATTTTAACCTGCTCCATCTTTAAAGAGGAAAACAAAAATGCTTATAAGGGAAAAGTTTGTAAATGTTGGACAGCTGACAAAACTCTGACTAAATTACAAAATTATGGGCATCTTAGAAACCTAACAAAACAACAGATATGATAGGGTAAAAATAACCATTATTTCTTACTTCAAGAAAACCACAAACATGATCCTATTACTCTCTGGGCCTCAATTAAAAAAAAAAAAAAAAACTTCTTAACCCCGGACAACGTATCCAACTCGACTTACTCACTTCTCAGCCATAGAAAACTGTCTTGAACTCAAATTCTTTTAAATATGAAAAAGAGCAAACTAATGCTAATTACTCCTAAGCCTCTTTACATCAGAAAGCCTTGTTTAACATAATCTCAGACAACAATGCCACTACTGAAAAAGTCACTCACATCAGCATACCTATTATAGACAATCAACTTAAATCTAACTACCACATATAACAAGCAATAAAAATATCCAATATAGGTAGCCTGTACAGGACTAAGCATTTCCTTGCTAACTTAAGCAGAAAAGAACATTACCATTACTTACCTGCTCCCTACTCTATGGTACTCCAGTTCTAATTAATTTACAAGTCACCCAAAAGAACAAATTAGAGCTGTGCTGCAACAAGGTAGCTAAATTTGTAGCAAACCAGTAGTATATAACCCATTACTGTATTCTCTAAAACAACTGAGCTCTCTCACTACCTATCCTTTTCCCAAATGGTCACTGCATATAATCTTATCTACAAACTAGACAACTGCCCAGTATTGACATAATCTACCTTTATTCACCTAAATGCTCCTTATCACTCAGATGAAAAGCTGCTCCTCAGAAAATCCAAATCAAACAACTGTGCCAGAGATTCCTTTACTTTTGTAAAGATTTGATGTGAAATGTGATCTGTACCTGGAGCTTTTCTGCCTGGGTCTCTACTGAAAATGGTTGCATATCTAGACAGATTACTCCAGTAAACAAATCAAGTGATAAATAAATAAATAAATAAATAAATTAATAAATTAAATGCATTATACCTATGTTGCTAAACTCTGGAATTCCATTCCTGCAGCCCTGAGACAACTCCAACATCTCCAAACTTTTAAAAATCAGTTCAAATGATACCTATTAGAGCCTCGTTTTTTACTTTTACTCAACCCCAGGCTAACTAACCTTTTCTATAAAAAGACCTTCATATTTTTAACACTAAAACCTATAACATTCTCCTTATGAGTGGTTCACTTTTTGTCCTTTCCTCTCTCTCCAACCTCCTAGCGTTCTCATTTTAGTACCCACTATTTTTCCCTACCATCTATCTACTTCCTTAGTCTTATCACATCCCAGGAGTACCTTATTAGTCTGCTCAGTCCTCATAGCCTCCATTCTTTTTACTCAAATTACTATATATTAAGCTTTAATATTATTACATCCCCCTTTTCTGTCTCAAATTTTAAGTATTCCTGCTCATTTAATTTTCTGCTCCCTTTCTACTACCACACTCTCATCAAACCTGACACTCCACTTTTCCTCACATGCATACTTACAGATGCATTATTGTTTAAGTTCACTTCTACTTTAACAGGTCACATTATTATTAGTCCTATTTCCTACCATACCATGTTTGAGTTCCTTGTACATTGCTGTCCAACTTCATGGTTTATGTCAAGTCATGCTTCAGATTCCTGATTACTCATTTTAATAACTTCTAGAAGAAAATTATGAATTCTAATTCCTGCTTATTAACATCTCTAACCTTCAGAAAAAATGTGATTTGTATATGTTGTTTTAACTCTCAGAAAGAAAATGTTGTCTTTGTGATTCTTATATAACATGTTTTATTGTCTATGATTTATATTTTTCTTTCTCTCATAATGAATGCATATATTTTGATTTACTTGTACATATGTTTGCATGCAACCACTTTGTATTCTTGCTGTATTTATGTTCTGAGCTTTTCTCCTTGAACCTCTGCTGAAAAGCAACAAACTCACTGCCCTGATGGTCCTTTCTGTTAAAAAAAGCAAGCCATCCATCTATCCATCCATCCATCTATCTATCCACAACTCCCTTTTCTCCATTTTTGAACATGGGGTCAGGGTGTCCCATAAACAGTGACCATCATCTAGAGCCAATGGTTGAATCCTGCCACATTGTAGCTAAAGTTCTAATGAACATGCTACTTTCTAATAACAGACCATATTACAAGCAATACCTGCACCATTTGAGAACCCTTACTATCCACCATATTCTGCAGGAGGTGAATCAGAGAATCCTGTATGCCAATCTTGTACTGAAAGTCCTCCAATACAAGGGCAGCAGCAACTTTCACAAAATCTGGCAGGTAGTAATTACCTACTTCTCCATGTTAACCCCTCTCCCAAAACAGCTACTGAAACAGTATACCCACATGTCCAACAGAATGTGAAGTTAGCAATCTTCTCCTCCACCTCCAGCATTCTAATACACTTCTAAGAAGTCACAGTACAGTGCACAGTATAAAACCTTCTGGAAACTTATAACTGTGGAACTCATCCCGCTTGTCTTTGCTGGTAACTGCCTTCTCCAACCTCTACCAGCTGTGCACATGCTGTAGGCTCCATTTTAATTCTACTGCCATGCAACATTTGTTGTTGACATTATCATTTACTTATTTGCTTATGCATCCTACTTTGAACCAGAGGGATTCACACAGCCTGTCATTGATATAAATGTATGCACACTATGTCTCCTGTCTTTTTCTTTCTGTCTCTCTATAAATATATTACATAAACATATTGCATGCAGTGTCATTGTTGCAAGAGGTAGCACACTTGCCTTATGGCACAGAAGATGGTGGGTTCTATTCCCACACCAGGAGGATAGAATGCTGATACTGCAGTGGAGCGTAGGGTTTACCCCTGAAAGGAAGAAAATAGCTTAGCATGACTAAGCTGATGAATAAATCAAATAATATAGGCATACAAACACACAGTGTATTTTATACATCAAGGTGCAGATGGCTGAAAACCGTGCTTTCTGCATTACATTGAAGCTTATTACATTAATACATCAAGTTTTAACACTATGGATCTAACTGGTCATACAGCCATGTGTGTTTTGTATAAGATCACACACAGTAAGTAAAATGAATTTGTCTTTTTCTTCACAATTATGCAGTTTTGGAGTTGGTATATTTAAAGTGTTGAGGTGCAGATTGGGGGGTATAGGGGGCTTCCGCTACAAAAAATGACTCTTTTTATATATGGTATCATTTTTAGTAATACTATGTTTTTACTTTTTTTATTTATATTTATATTGTACAGTGATTAGCATAATTTTAATGTATTTCAACTAAGTGCTTCTGTTATATTGAATTGTCAATACAGTCTGAATCATCTAATCAATATAGATCTGTATGCCATGAACTTTTTATACAAAATAATACTTTTGTTCCATTCAAAGGAATGTTTAAGAAATTCAACCTTTCAGTATCATGGCTGTCTCTTGAACTGTCCATATAACTGCCTGCTTTCTTCAATGGCATTTCAAATCTAAAATACTTCACAGGACAGTTCTGTGTCTGAATATCCGATCTTACTTTTGACCCAGTTTTTGCTGTACTACTGCTTTTTGGGGAGACAGTACTTTCCTACAGTTGCAATGCACAGAATATAAGCAGTGCATTGTTACCTTACTGAAACCTTCCATCCATAATCATATAGTTTCATGATTCTTAGCCAAGTCCTTTTCTTGAGCTACTCTTCCACATATACCATACTGTAACTATGGGGGACCCTAAAGTTATTAATGTAACCAAAGTACTTTTGACCAGCTTTATTTGGAAACACACCTAAATGCAAAATTAAGCATGTGACCCATAAAAATACTGTTAAATCCCCCCCTACAGTTATAACAATGAGCACTTACTTCATTTGGAAATTCCAACATTACATTTTTTTTCTGATTTCAGACTATCTTCAGATGAACGACTGATATTGTGCATACTTGCCTTATACCTAAAAATGTCTGGAGTAGAATGTGCAAACAGCTTTTTCTGTACTCTGTAGTTCTGAAGTCAATCTGTATTCACAATCAGTCATGTTATGCACTGTGTCAGTCTTAATGTTTATTACATTTCAGAATATATTAGCATTAATAATCCATGCAGCTGCTTGCAAGACAGCACCTCACACTGGTTTACAAGTAATAATCCAGACATTTAGAAATAGATTCATTTGTCTCAACAGATTTCTACACCAGGCATCACAACAGCCCAACTTCAAAGTCCTTTGCTATACCTTCAGTGAGCCATATGAAATAGATATGGCATAGGGCTATATCAGTGACACACTGACTCCTTTTGCAGTAAGAAACACTATGTCTATATTCAATTTATTATTCCAAGGTAAATGTGGCTAGGTTAGTCAATATGGTATGTGAACACTGTAGCAGGCCTTAAATATACAATGAATTTAAATTAATAGCACAGTGTCAGTTTTCATTTAAGATTTTCCTTAGTATAATTTTTTGTTGTTTGCAAAATCAATTAGGTTTTTTGTGTATTTTGGTTGCTCACCCCAACTATCTTCACCATGGTCTTTGTTAGACTATATATCAGTGTGCTCTGATTTAAATACTTTATTAAATTAATTGAAAGAAGAAATAGAATGGTATGCAGCAGACAGCGGTGTGACTTGCCTAGAATGCTTACTTTTTTCTGATACTCGCTTAAGTGCCAAACACCATGATCAGTAAAGAGGATGACAAAGGCAGAAGATACAGTATTACTTACTCTTTACATTAATGGAAAATACAAAAATAATCTTCTGCTGCTCCATCTGCACTGTAAAATTTCAAATAACCATAAAGAGTAAAAAGAAAATTTCACCATATGTGTGTATGTATTACGCTCTCTTGCTCGCTTCAGTCACCCCATCTCTCCCCTGTTCCCATCCACCTGTTATTATTTCACATGGGCTTTGAAAAACACAGAGGTGAAGGACTGACCTTTTGGTATCAAGACTGACTTTGAATCTGCTTCCTCAAATTAGATAAACCTTTCAAATATCTATAATCAGACAATGTCAGTTCTTGTGATGAGGCCTGCTCAAATAATCCTTTCTCTTACTTCAGATCAACAATGCGATAAAATGAGAGCTGTACAGATAGGTAAGATTACTTCTTGAAAGATGGCTTTATCAAGGTAATCATATGGTTGGTCAGTGACAGAATCTGTAGTTCTAAGTTCATCAAGGCTTTTGTTTGAATTAACATTTCTTCAAATTCATTGTATCCTTTTCACTGAGATGACATCAGTGTTGATATTAAAAGGAGGTCTCCCTCTGTATGGTAGTGCAGAGGGCAAAGCCTCATCCAAAAATATTTAAAATTAATTTATTTTCAAAAACATAAACTGTCCATTTGGACATTCTGCCATGCAGAGTTGCACCTCACAGCATTTGTTTGAACAGCTGAGATAGTTCAGTTTGTACCTCCAAGAAATGATAACTCAGAGACAGTAACATGGACTAAAAGAGTAGGGGGAACAATGTCCCTTGCATGACTGTAACCACCAAAGAACATGCCCATCGATGAGTCATTGCTCTTACTGTTTAGGACAGACCCATTTGACAAATATGTTTTAGAAAAAAACAAGCAGTATCAAAAAAAAATGCTAAATGCCTGGATTCTTTTCTCCCTTTCTATTAAGAAAAATAGAAGACAACAGGACAGGTGACAGAGGTTGTGCTACATCCATTTCATAGGTTCATAAGTTCATAGGTTCATAGGTAGGTACTAGGCTATCGGCCCAAGGGCCTATGCAAGCCTAGCCAACAAGGTTCCCTGGCTTACACCACCCAAGAAAGTTATTTTCCTGTTCCACTGACGAGCAGAGACACAGAAGTGATCCCCAGGGTGTATTTCCTATTTCCCATCCACTCATCAAGATTTTTCTTGAAGAGTGCTAATGAAGAACTTTGCTTGACATAGTTGGGTAGCCTATTCCACAGTATGGGAAGTCTCTGGGATAGGAATCTATCCCTCCAGCATGCCCTGTTTATTGTAGTGACAAGGTTTAGGTCCCTAGAGCGTGTAGCTCAGAGGGATTGGGATTTCTTTAGGTGTAGCATGTCCAACAGCTGTGAGTTTGACATAGCTTTAGATGTTAGGCAGAGATCACTTCTGAGTAGGTGATATGCTATGGAGTAAAGCTGGAGTTTTTTGAGGCGGTCAGTGTAGGACATTTGTTTGAGTCCAGTAATCCTCTTTGTGAGTTACTTCTGTGGCCTTTCCAGCTGCTGCAGATGTCTTGTCAGGTACATTCCAAAAGGGGCGTTGTACTCTATAATGGGTCTAATGAGTGATGAGTAGAGGGTAATAATGACCTCTTTTTTCCTGGACGAGAACCCTTTTATGATGAGGTGTGCCACGTAGAAGGACTTCCTGACTACTGTGGCAATGTGACTATCAAAGGAGAGACTACTGTCCACCTGGGTCCCAAGGTCTCTTATCATGCATCTTATCATGCATTCGGTGTTAAGTAGATTGCTGCCTATGTGGTAGTTCGTGGGTACAGAGTTTTTACCAAAGGGGATGACACTGCACTTTTTGGCATTGAGCTTGAGGCCATGGCTCTGACACCAGGCATCTGTCTCAGAGAGGCCCTTCTGTAGGATATTCACATCATTTGGGGACTTGACTATGGCTCCTAGTTTGCAGTCATCTGTGAACTTCATTAGCCTGAGGCCTTCTGTGTTAGCCTGTACTTCAGAGAAGTAGATACCAAACAGGAGAGGTCCCAGGATGGAACCCTGTGGTACTCCACTTGTCACTGGTTTGAGGTCAGATTTGGAGTCTGCAACTTTTACAGTATGGCTGTAATCAAATAAGATGGGAGTGGATGGGACAATTCTACCTGTTATTAGTAATATATGACATGATACTTACTGGTATTTGCTTGTGACTAGAGAAGTTTGAGGACAAGAATTAGGGAAGATTGTTAACACAAATGATATAAAAGCTTGGTGTGTTTAATTCTGAAGCTGACCATAACAAATTAATAATAAATTTTGCCTTCTAAATATCAGAAATGATAGCAGTTCTATATTCATTTAGTAAGTCATGTAAGAGTTAATGTTCCACAGCTTGATTGTTAGCAAGTTCTGAATGCTTTTCTGTTAAAGATTTTTCATTATTTCACACTGCATACATCTGAGATGTTTTCAGTGACAAACTGACATCCCATTTTGTCAAACAATTTTCTTCTGTTCATAAAATTGTACTTTTCTGGCAAAATATTGAGTCTTGCAATGGCTAAATAATGACACCCATTATACATACAGACTTGATATTCATCAGAAAAGGTCACTTAATAAAAATTCTGTTATTTTATCAAGTTTCTAAATGATCAGGTCACTCATTTAAAATGGTGACTGATTTTTGAACTTTGGCCTAAACCAGTCCTAAGGGCAGCCACGGTGGTGCAGCGGTTAACGTTGCCACCTCACAGCAAGAGGTTCTCTGGTTCAATTCTTGGCTGGGGTGCCTTCTGTGCGGAGTCTGCATGTCCTCCCTGTGGTTGTGTGGGTTTCCTCTGGGTGCTCTGGTTTCCTCCCACATCCCAAAGACATGCAGTAGGTGGATTGTGTGTGTGTGTGTGTGTGTGTGTGTGTGTGTGTGTGTGTGTGTGTGTGTGTGTGTGTGTGTGTGTGTGTGTGTGTGTGTGTGTGCCTTCTGTGGAAGGTTGGGCACTGGTCTGGCAACTTGACACTGTAAAACTCCACTGCCAATCATGTGTGGACAGATCATCTGCTGTGGCGACCCCTAACTGGGAAAAGCTGAAATAAGAAGAAACCCTAAACCAGTCCTAAATGTTTCTGTGATTTTTGTGGGAGACACAAAGATCTATATTAAACAGCTGAGTATAGCTGAATATGTTACACCAAAATATGCACTTCGGCAAGTCTTAATGTGGAAGATAACCCAGGGACAATGGCCATCAGCTTGTCATCCATAGCAGAGGTTTTACATCTACCTGAAATACTGCTATGGATATGGGCACACACACACACACACACACACACGCACACACACGCACACACACACACACACACACACACACACACACACACACACACACACACACACACACACACACACACACACACACATACCTACACCTCCATGAAGGCAGTTTCCTTTTTCCTTTTACTGTCTTCTAAAGAAACATCTCAGACTGCCAATATCCATTTTGAAATGCATTTGTTTTGACTGTCTGCCTGTGCAGGTTTTTTTCTCATGTCAAACTACAGTGACAATGTATGATGGCACAGCTTTCAGGCAAGTGATTTACCCTGTTTGGTAGTTGGCGCAGAGGATTAAGAAGCTGTTGGCAAGCTGTTTCATGTGATCATGTGATCCAGAGTTTGATTTCCTCAGCCTCCATTGCCTAACTGTGTGACTCTGAACAAGTCACATAACCAGAGAGCGCTCCTGTGCTGAGTCTGAAAATGTCATTGGGGATCCATGCTCTACCCCAGTGAAAAATACAAATAAAATGCACCAGTGACACAAAATGGAAGCTTTTTCTGCGTATGTCTATGTGTGTTTTTTGAATCCTGCAAAACATTTCCATGTTAATTATCAGCACTGCCATTATTTTCTTTTTATAGGTTCCTAGTATGATTATAACAAAGAAACCACTGAGAAGCATAGCCATGTCTTTGAAAATTAGTTGAAGATTAATAGTATCCCCCTTAAGTAGATTTCCCCCACATATCTTATGTGAAAGCTTGTGATCATACATCCGGTCATCCAGACAGTTTTTAATGGCTTCCAGGGAAGTCTTCAGCTTGAAGTACTTAGGAAGCCTGTTCCAGAGGTAGTGACAGTGTGGGTTCAGTAGCTGTCATGCCAACTGGATTTGTTAATCTGGTAGTATAAGTTTAGATATTAAGAGTCTTCCTTTTCTTTACCACTAGTTTCAAAAAGTGTGGTGTCATTCATAGCATGGAAGAATAAGCAGTGATCACCCCTCATGACCATGTAAAAGACTGAGCAGAGGGATCAAGTCCCGTAAAGTACCTAAAGCATGCTAAAATCTGAGATCTTTTTGGTGAAGAAATGCTGAGGAATCTCGGACATTATATTAAATTTTGGGCCTAATTAGGGATAAATAACTTGGAATTATAGCAGCTTTGGTCACTGTAAAAACACCTCAATTGATAAACTGTGCAAGGTAGAAGGATTTTCTGACCACAATAGATATGTGGTGATTAAGAGAGAGTTCATTATCACTATACGTAGCCAGTTCCCTGATAAGCATGTCCAATTTAAGTGGAATGTTACCTATATAGATTAGTGATGCTAGAGTTACCAAAGGAAGCTATACTGCATTCCTTGGCATGGAAGGCAAGCCCATAATCAACACACCAAGCATTTTCCAGTTCAAACTTAGCTGGACATTTGAATATCAGAATATGATTTGATAAGGTTCCCCAGTTTACAATCATCAGCAAATTTGGCATGCTACAATTCCTTGACATCAGCTTTCACATCAGAGAATTAGATGCCAAAGTGGAAGGGAGCCTGTACAGTCCATGTATGACACTGTTAGTAAGATATCACTGTTAATGTAAAGATACCACATCAGCTCCTCTCTAACACCCCAAATCCCTAACCAGTGGGGAGACATAGGTCAAAGTGTTGACAGATGAGTTTTGCTACATAAGGGCTAACCTTCTCAGCATAAATTGAGGGATACTGCTAGGGACCATAGAACTGGCGGAAAGTGATGAAAGGCCCTGGTCAAGAGTAATGTCAAGAGGTGTCATATGAGGGAGCAGTGGAGGTGCAGTGGGATGGATGGGTGGCTGAAGATGAAACCAAGAATTTGTCTGTAAGAATACTAACAATATTCATAGGGGTCAGAAGCAAATCTTAGCTCATATACAAGCCCTTTCATCTACTTTATCACTTCATAGATTTATAAATTGTTACTAGACTAATGACCCAGAGGGCCTTTTTAAAACTAGCCAATTTTTCCCAAAATAATAATGATGTCCTGTATCCAAACAGGACTTGGGCCTTACTCCTCTCATCATTCTCTCAGCTAAACAGGATGCATTACTCCAGTAATTCAGGTGTAGCCATAGCAGTATCCTGTATACTTACTCCTGTACTCCAGGTGTAGCCATGTCAGCAACTTGTATATTTACTCCAGTACTCCAGGTGTAGCCATAGCAGTATCCTGTATATTTATTCTACTACTCCAGGTATATATTTACTCCAAGATTCCAGGTGTAGCAATAGCAGTATCCTGTATATTTACTCCAGTACTCCAGGTGTAGCCATAGCACTATCCTGTACATTTACTATCCTGTATATTTACTCCAGTACTCCAGGTGTAACCATAGCAGTATCCTGATTATTTACTCCAGTACTCCAGGTATAGCCATAGCAGTATCCTGTATATTTACTTTAGTACTCCAGGTATATATTTACTCCAGTATTCCAAGTGTAGCCATGTCAGTATCTTGTATATTTATCTCAGTATTCCAGGTGTAGCCATAGCAGTATCCTGTATATTTTCTTCAATACTCCAGGTGTAGCCATAGCAGTATCCTATCACTATAAATATTTTAAAACATAGGCAGATACACTAAGACTGCAAGGATTTTGCAAATCAATGTCAGTGTCAACCAGTAATGAAGCCTTAATAGAAAGTATTGCGCGCATTTCGGAATGTTTGAAAGTCGTGAGTGTGACTGTTGAAGTTGCTAAACAGGGACCGCAGTTGAGCCTAAACAGGAAGAGGTATTTGGAGGTTATTCCCGTTCCTGCTGTTTAACCATTTTGCTTCAAAAGTAGTCCAGAGTTTGAACACTCCTTTTCAGTCTGAAATGCACTCGAATGACGAAAAGTGTGCCAGTCATGAGTCCTTCAAAATCGGGTTGCAATAATACGTATGTACCATATATATATATATATATATATATATATATATATATATAGATAGATATAGATATGTGTATATATATATATATATATATATATATATATATATATATATATATATATATATATATATATATATATATATATATATATATATATATATATATATATATATATATATATATAGATATGTGTGTATATATATATATATATATATATATATATATATACATATATATATATATATATATATATATATATATATATATATATATATGTACATACACACACACACACACACACACACACACACACACACACACACACACACACACACACACACATACATATATATATATATATATATATATATATATATATATATATATATATATGGGTCTACTTCTAAATTTTTAACTTTCAAAATAGACCCCAGGATTCAGCAAGCTCTGCACAGTGTACAGGAATAGTGCAAGAGCTGCTGCAAACATTATAGCTGTAATGCCATCCAGGAATAAGCTCCCGGGATGTACACGAGCGCTCCTGCACTATTCCTGCACTGACACAGCCCCTGTATGCTAATTACCTCATTTGCTGGTGAAAACCATGCAAATGAGGTAAATTAACAATCCAAGAAGCAGGCAGATGTGCGTGCAGGGATAGTGTAGACTGCAGAAATGTATTCGGCCAGTAGCTGAATACATTTCTGCAAACTACAAAATGGAGGCATGACAGCTCATATAAATGCTTGCATTAGAAGGGTTAGGCATGCCAAAGGCCAAATATATGGTCATAGGCATGAGAAAGAAATTCAAAAATATAAAAATGAACCTTTTTTTCTTTGTTGGCCGATTTCGACCATTTAAACGCAGGGCAGCGGTGCGCAAACGGGATCAGCCCGAACATAATAAAAAAAGCTGGAAATAAGCTTTTAAATCAAAATCATATTTTTGCCATAATAGTCACTAGCATGCATAACCCAACAAGACCATACAATAGTGGTTACTAAGGGGGAAGGCTGAGTGTCGGATTTGTAACCATGCATTAGCAGTCAATCCTATGCAAATGAAGGCAATGATACTGAATCCCAGATTTCCCCTCAGTGCTAGCTTGCACCCAACAAAGTAGGTGCATTAAGACCACGGTGTAAGCCTAAGAGCTAGATGACTTCATAAGGGGGTGTGTCATGCATGCTGTAAGCTTATTGGAGCCCTGTGGCCCATGTTTGTGCCTAGCTAAGCACAGCTAAGGCAGGGTGTGTGTCTAAAGCTGTATTGTCTTCTACCAAGAAATGCAGAGTGTGATCGTGTCCAAGGAGGGCTAGTTTCTGGTAAATGGTGCTTACTTTGCCTAAACAGGTGTTTGCGGTGCACACTGGGTTTAAAAAACAAACAGGAAATACCTCCGTTCACATCTGAGCATTGGGTTTGCGTGCCACACCTCGGGGCTTAAACAGGAAGGCAATGGGAAGGGGAAAATGGCAGTAGGAAGGTAATCAAGGAGAACTAGCATAGCTGGCAGGTGAAATGTTTCAGAACCAGGCAGTTACACAGGCAGCAGGCCAGCCCAGCCCAGTCCAGCACACTACTATAAACTATACAAACATCTTACCCTCTGGTTTTTCCCATAAACTCTACACCACCGGTGTACACAAATGGGGAAATTTTACCTAACAAAAGCAACAAAATGATAGGGGCTGCTTTCGCTCTCATAAATCAACATGTGGAAGAGGCTGAGGGTGGTGAGGATGACAATGCTGATAACCAACCCACAGTGAAGAGAAGGAGAAGAATGTACAGACCCAGTGTAACCTATCAGGGGCTACATGAGCTGGAGATAGTAGAGCGCTATAGGGTGGACAGGGACCTCCTACAGCAAATTGTTGAGCTGTGTCGGCCACGCCTCACACACAGAACCAACAGAGGAAAACCCATCCCAATGGATACCTAGGTTTATGTATGCTTAAGAATGCTAGCCACAGGTACCTTCCAAAGGCCAACTGGGGATATCATGGTGATCTCACAGGCACCAACATCCAGGGTACTCCACCAGTTCCTGGGTGCCATGTCAGCACATGCCAGTGAGCACATATATTTCCACAACACCCGTAAGGCATTGACCAGCAATATGCATCTCTTCCACCAAATAGCAGAATACCCTGAGGTAGTGGGTACTATAGACTGCACGCACATACACATAAAAGCACCACCCGGTGAGCAAGGTAGGGTCTACAAAAACCACAAGGGCTTCCCCTCCATCAACTGCCAGGTCATGTGCGATGCCCAGGGCATTATAATGAATATGTATGCTGGCAGCCCTGGAAGCTATCACGACTCCCACATCTGGCATATGACACAGCTGTACCAGAGATTTGCCAATGGGGACATCCCATATGGCCACCTAGTGAGGGGATTCTGGTTATGCACTGGAGCTGTGGCTGATGACACCCATCAGAAATGCACACGCACCCGAACAAGAACTCCATAATGAGGCACACGCACAGACCATATTCATAACAGAGTGTGTGTTTGGGATGCTCAAGTCATGGTTCCGGTGCCTGGGCATATCCAGTAGAGCCTTGTAGTACTCACCAGCTACATGTACCCAAATTGTCATTGTATGTGCCATGCTACACAATATGATCCTGTGGAAACAGCTGCAGCAGGAACAGCATGGGGCAGGCCCACACAGCCCCCCACCAATTGCCAAGGCCAGCACAGGCAAAGAGTGACTGGGAGGAAGAACAACCTGAGCCTGCCCCCTGTAGGCAGAAGGAGGCCTGCCAAGAATGCCCAGGCCTTGGCAAAGAGGTAACGCATTGCACATACACTGACTTGGTAGGAACCCAGGGAATGACACCTCTCTCTGACTCGCACATACAGTAAAAGGGATGCCAAACATGACACAACCTGTGCTTAACCATGTATAGGGAGTGTACTATGTTCATCTGACAGAGTTAGCCCTTCAGCACCATCCTCAATACTGGCACAGCCACAAGGTAAGTCACTCTCACTATCAATTGCTGAATGGAGTAGTATGTTCTGCTACTTGTATCTATGGTACAGATGTGAGCATGAAAGGGAATTGGGTGGCTGAATGGGATGGCAGCAGATAGTAGACACCTATATGGGCAGAAATCCATAACAAATACTGGTGTCAACATAGTAGGCAGTACTAGACAAGGTGACAAAACCCACTGCAGGACATGTGGTGGGCCAAATGTGTGTTCAAAGGACACACACATGCATGTCAGTGAGGCTCATATACCCAACAACAGTCTCTGCCAGCAGGACAGGTATAGACAAACATAAAAAAGGCTGTGCTAAGGTCTCCAGTTGATGGCAGTGGAGAACAGCCTCCCTCCAGACCTACACAGCCAGACTACAACAGGTCAGGCAGTGTGATGTTAGTTCTGAAGGGTAAGAAGTCTAAAACTGAAATGTAGGTCAATAAAACCTAAGAAATGTACTACACTGATATGCCTCTAGTCTGCATAATAGGTCAGAATACAGAATAAAATGGAAGCCAACAGAATACCTAAAATACCAGTATGGTCATAGCAAATGTTTACAGTTGTCAGGTGTGCCCCCCCCCCCACACACAATCCTATGTAGAAATGTAGTAGCATGTATGTGTGGGTATAATAACAGTGGAGCACAGATTACCTGAGCTGGCCAAATTAGCAGGATAGATTGCTGCATGTGTACAATATGCAGGGCTCAGTGTGCTTGGATGTTGTGTGTTGTATATTGTTTGAAAGTAGTCAGCATGTAGGTACAGATGGTTGTGTCCCAGTGGCCAATGGCCAGTACTGTTGATGACAGGGTCAAGTTCTCACAACTGCAGTGCCAAACATAATGCATCCCAGCAAGACACAGTCCAGCAGTAATCCATACTAATTGTTCAGATGTAATATCTGTCACCATCTGACAGACGGACATGGCATGAATGTAGGCCCAGACATACAAACAGTACACAGGTGGAAGTACCTAGACAGAGAGTGCATAAAATGTTACTGTCAAATAGACACACCTTTGTAATTGTACATACAGGTTAGCAGCACATTAGTTGGCTGTGTAGTATGGAATACTGATGTCGTCTGGCCAAACACTGGTAGACCACAAAAGGCATAGGTATGAAGTACTGAGAAACTGCTGATGTCCCCACACAAGCCACCATAGGGGGAATGCCCCACATATATCTGTGAGTCAGCTGCAAGTAGCTTCCATAGCACACATGCACTCAGCTCAGTCTACCATCAGCCACTGGTACCTCACAGGCATATCCCTGCTGTTGGGAATGAGTACAATATGACCCCCACTTCTGTATGGGAATACCCACAGAATGCAACATGCTGAAGAGGTGTTGCATGCAGGTGTGTCCCTAGCTGTAAGCAGCACCCTGCCAGAATCCACACCAATGGATTAATAAGGACAGAAACTATTGCCATTAACACCTTGCACACCTACCCTGTCACCCCAGGTGAATACAGTTACAGTGGCTTGCAGCCTGGGACTGTAGGAGTGACAGAATGCACTGGCCTGCTACAGTTGGCCTGCATCACTACCAAATGCCCTACAGTCCTCTGTCAAAGACCTGTGTCTCGCCCGTAATGCCAGTGTATGTTATCCCATGGACTCTCAAATAATGACATAACACAGTCCACAGAACACAAATGCAATTCCATGTTGACAAATCCCAGTAGCATGTCCACCATGTCCTACTGCATGAACTATGGAAATACTGCTGGGATGAAGTGATAACTATAGGGATACTTATCAGATATTGTTTGCATAATGTAAGAAAGAGGATAGAATAACGGGGGGGGGGGGTAGAAGCATGGACGCCATGGAGTGTGTGAAGTCTGAAACTCTGATGTGTGCACATAGTACCTCTGCCTGCAAAACAGGAATGGGTGGCTACAAACCTGCTCATAAACCACGATGTGAAGGGGTAATGACCAGAAGTATGAACTCTGCCTCTGGGTAACCTGTGTGAATCTGTACAGCTGTGAGGTATGGCCACAGCAGGATATGGCCATTCTGTCACATCAATAGATGAACAAGCATGGGATCCTCACCCACCACAGTACCAAGGTGCTGGACCAGTTACACAGGCCCACCAGCAAGTGTCTGCAGCTCTCCCTCCGGAATGGCATGCTTGTGCAAGAATATGTCGGCTGCAGACCACAATACTGGACAAAGCTTCATTCATCTTGTATTGCCCAGGAAATTACTGCGGGCAAATACGTATATCTGTCAGTAGTTGATGACATAAAACATCACAGTATAAAGCAGTACATATGTCTGAATATCTCTGCTAACACCAAAACCACGTAGCAGAAGCAGCACAGACACAATTATTTACAGTATCAACTATCCTTTGCCCATTGTGACCCCATATTGTCAACCTATCTACAGATATCCTGCAGAAATAGGTGCTAGCTGTAGGTGTGGAACACAAATGCCTGCACTGGAGTACAACCTACCTGGAATGGATTTACACATTCAACACAGAAGGTCATACTGGGCATGCTCCAACACTTAGAGAAATGAAGCCCATGTCTGGCAACAACAGTGGACAATACATATCTGTCAGTCACAGATGTCTGTGCACACACTCCACATTGCACACCAGTCATGCTTTGCATACACATTGGATAGGAATACACACATATATCCAAGGACAACATACTATAATAGGTCAAACATACACATACATAGATGTGGGAAGAGAGTGACAGTCAGAGACAAAGAGCTTCCCATCATGAGACCTGTCCCACCCAGCACACATCCAATTGGCCAATATCACATGATGTGCAAATGTCTATCACAGTAGACATTTGCTTCTGGTAGCCCTCAGCTTTATAGTGTCTGTGGTGCTTGTGATAACTGTGTAACATGACAGTACAAGTCATTATTCAACTAGCAGTTGTATACACAGTCCTGTCAAATGTAAAGTTGTGTGTGTACTTTCAGAGGAATGGATTTATGGCCATTCACACACACTGCACTCCCCATTGCCCTACTTTAGCTAGCCTGCTGTCAGTCACATTGAAATACCCATTTGGAGAAGAAGCATTCCTATAAGCTCTGTGGCATGTGCAATAACTGCGTAATGCTGTAGTGTGATGTACTAGTTAGGTAGGAGTTCTAATCCCATATATGGCAACTGTGAAACTCTGTGTGTGTCTTGTGTGTGTGTGTGTGTGTGTGTGTGTGTGTGTGTGTGTGTGTGTGTGTGTGTGTGTGTGTGTGTGTGTGTGTGTGTGTGTGTGTGTGTGTGTGTGTGTGTGTGTAGGGATCAATGCTTTTGAGGCCATTCACAGTCAACACACTTTCCATTGCCCTACTTTAGCAAGCCTGCTGATGTCATTCACCTTGAAATACACCTTTGGAGAAGGGCTAGCCCTATAAGCTCAGTGGCACGTACTATAACTGTATAATGCTATAGTGTGATGTACTTGTTAGCTAGGAGTTCTAGTCCCAGACATGACAACTGTGAAACTATGTGTGTGTGTGTGTGTGTGTGTGTGTGTGTGTGTGTGTGTGTGTGTGTGTGTGTATGTGTGTGTGTCAGGATTAATGCTTTTGAGTCCATTCATGGTCACTACACTTTCCATTGCCTTACTTTAGCAAGCCTGCTGATGTCCTTCACCTTGAAGTATGCCTTTGGAGAAGAACTAACCCTATAAGCTCCATGGCGTGTGCTGTACCTGAGTAATGCTAAAGTGTGATGTACTAGTTAGGTAGGAGTTCTAATCCCAGACATGGCAACTGTGAAACTCTGTGTGAGTGTATGTTTGTGTGTGTAGGGATCAATGCTTTTGAGGCCATTCACTGTCACTACACTTTCCATTGTTCTACTTTAGCAAGCCTGCTGATGTCATTCACCTTGAAATACACCTTTGGAGAAGGGCTAGCCCTGTAAGATCCGTGGTGCGTGTAATAACTGCGGAATGGCATAGTGTAATGTAGCATTTAGGTAGGAGTTCTTATCCCAGATATGGCCACTGTGAAACTGTGTGTGTGTGTGTGTGTGTGTGTGTGTGTGTGTGTGTGTGTGTGTGTGTGTGTGTGTGTGTGTGTGTGTGTGTGTGTGTGTGTGTGTGTGTGTGTGTGTGTGTGTAGGGATCAATGCTTTTGAGGCCATTCACAGTCACTACACTTTCCATTACCCTACTTTAGCAAGCCTGCTGATATCATTCACCTTGAAATACACTTTTGGAGAAGGGCTATCCCTATAAGCTCAGTGACATGTGCTATACCTGCGTAATGCTATAGTGAGATGTAGGAGTTCTAATCCCAGACATGGCAAATGTGAAACTCTGTGTGTGTGTGTCTGTTTGCGTGTGTAGGGATCAATGTGTTTGAGGCCATTCACAGTCACTACACCTTCTATTGCCCTACTTCAGCAAGCCTCCTGATGTCATTCACCTTGAAATATACCTTTGGAGAAAGTTTATCCCTATAAGCTCTGTGGCATGTGCTATAATTGGGTAATGCTAAAGTGTGATGTACTAGTTAGGTAGGAGTTCTAATCCCAGACATGGCAACTGTGAAACTCTGTGTGTGTAGGGATCAATGCTTTTAAATCCATTCACAATCACTACACTTTCCATTGCCCTACTTTAGCAAGCTTCTTGATGTCATTCACCTTGAAATACACCTTTGGAGAAAGTTTATCCCTATAAGCTCTGTGGCATGTGCTATAACGGTGTAATGCTGTAGTGTGATGTACTAGTTAGGTAGGAGTTCTAACCCCAGACATGGTAACTGTGTAACTCTGTATGTGTGTGTGTGTAAGGATCAATGCTTTTGAGGCCATTCACAATCACTACACTTTCCATTTCCCTACTTTAGCAAGCTTGCTGATATCATTCACCTTGAAATACACCTTTGGAGATCATCTAACCCTGTAAGATCTGTGGTGCGTGCTATAACTGTGTAATGCTATATTGTGATGTAAGAGTTATAATCCCAGACATGGCCACTATGAACCTCTGTGTGTGTGTGTTTCTTTGTGTGTTTAGGTATCAATGCTTTTGAGGCCATTCACAGTCACTACTCTTTCCATTATCCTACATTAGCAAGCCTGCTGATGCCATTCACCTTGAAATACACCTTTGGAGAAAGATTTGTCCTATAAGCTCCATGGCGCATGCTGTAATTGTGTATTGCTGTAATGTGATGTACTAGTTAGGTAGGGGTTCCCATCCCAGACTTGGCAACTGTGAAACTCAGTGTGTAGGGATCAATGCTTTTGAGGCCATTCACAGTCACTACACTTTTCATTGCTCTACTTTAGCAAGCTTGCTGCTGTAATTCCTCTTGAAATACACCTTTGGAGAAGGAATAGCCCTATAAGCTCCATGGCACATGCTGTAATTGTGTATTGCTATAGTGTGATGTACTAGATAGCTAAGAGTTCTAATGCCAAACATGACAACTGTGTAACTCTGTATGTGTTTGTGTGTGTAGGGATCAATGCTTTTGAGGCCATTCTCAGTCACTACACTTTCCATTGCCCTACTTTAGCAAGCCTACTGATGTCATTCACCTTGAAATACACCTTTGTAGAAAGGCTATCTGTATAAGCTCTGTGGCACATGCTATGACTGTGTAATGCTATAGTGTGATGTACTAGTTAGGTAGTAGTTCTAATCCCAGACATGGCAACTGTGAAACTCTGTGTGTGTGTGTTTGTTTGCGTGTGTAGGGATCAATGTTTTTGAGGTCATTCACAGTCACTACACTTTCCATTGCCCTGCTTTAGCAAGGCTGCTGATGTCATCTACCTTGAAATATACCTTTGGAGAAGGGCTAGCCCCATAAGCTCTGTGATGCATGCCACAAATGCAGAGCAATGCAGTAATAGTAACTACACAGCTATGGGTTTGAATCCCATTTGTGGCAAGTGTTTTTGTCCCAATTTACAGCCTGTACACATCTCTGAGCCTGACTTTAGCAGTCCTGTAGATATCACCCACCTTACAAGTATCTGTTGCGAAATGTGTTTCATGTCAGGTCAGTGGTGCATGTGGTAAATGTGTACCCATAATGGTCCGTAAAGGTTGTTAGATAGAGTTTTGAACCTCACCCCTGGCAAATGTAAATGTGTGATAAGGGTGAAATTATTTTTGGGATCTCTCACCCACTACATCACCCAATGCTGGTATTTATAAGAGGTGGTGATGTTTCTCACCTTAGAAGTACCTTGGGACAACATCTATCCAGTAAGCTCCGTGGAGCATGCAATAAATGTGGTACTCTGTCATAGCAATACATAACTAGGCAGGGGTTTTCCTCTCAGTACTGGCAAGTGTGTTTGGCATCAATATCCTGTGTGGGGTGGCTGTGATTGTGTAATAACAGTATTCATTGTGCGGTGGGTTTTGCTAAATTCTTATATTAAGGACCTGCTGTATGTCACAATGTCCACCTTACAAGGACAACAGATGTCAAACAGCAGAGAGGCTAGTGTAGACAATCCATACCCCTACATATGACATTATGGATCAGTGAACAATATAGGCAACCCTTGTATTACCCAGAGAACACTCTTCACCCATGTCTCATACACAAACACACTTGGCTAGACAAAAAACACTATATTGGTCATTCTCTGCATATTGCCCACAGATAGTAACCACTGTGTGATTGCAGTGGACTACAGAGGACATGGCACCCTATTCCACCCCTACAATAGGCAAATAATTGCTGACAGTGGTCTTTTGTTATGTTCCCCACTGGACTCCTGCAACAACTGTAGAGTCTGCAAATGTAACCCACAAAGGGAATGCCATGCCTTATACACATGCCCTGTATGGACAGATGCCACTAACACCAGTGAATACCTGTACCATGCTGTCAATGTAGGTGCAGGCACAACCTCAGTTCCATAGCCAGTTCTCACCACATGAGGTCAGGAATGCCACATCAGATGATAATCTGCCCATACAACATGCTCCAGAGACCCCAGGTACACTTCCACATGTCACAGAACATGCATGTTGGACATGTGCACAACCCAGACACTGTCCATGTTATGGAATATAGAACACATACATGGCAAGCATTACACAGCACTGGCCACCCACAATAGTAACCCAGATGAGTGGATGGTGAATACAATACCCACCTGTGTGGGCCAATCCATGCACTACACCCGTGAGCCACACTGGAGACCATTGTCATGTGGCCTGATGCCAAGGTATACCCTTTACCTAGCCTTGAATAGCCTTCTAGCACAGTCAACTACTACACACCTGTGAAGCAATGAACCCAAGCCTGTCAGTACTGGCAAATGTGTGTGTGTGTGTGTGTGTGTGTGTGTGTGTGTGTGTGTGTGTGTGTGTGTGTGTGTGTGTGGAGATTAATGATTTTGAAGCCAGTCACACTCACTGCACCTCCCATTACCCTACTTTAGCATGCCTTGATGTCAGTCACCTTGAAATACCCTTTGGCCATATAGCAGCCTGCTAAGCTCTGTGGTGCACGTGATACCTGAGTAATACTATACCATAGAAAACTAGTTAATTAGGAGTTCTAATCCTGACCCTCCCCAACTGTGATAATGTGTGTGAGTCCCTGAAAGAGTGTGGTTGTGTCTTTCTTGACACCTGCTTTTGTGGACAGCCACATGCACTATACTTACCTTATCTCTCCTTTATCACTGTTGCTGATGTCTATATATATATATATATATATATATATATATATATATATATATATATATGTGTATATATCCATATCCTTGTTATGTGTAATCATGACTGTTGCATACATCTTCTCAGAGGTATCACACCATATTTATTTGATATGTGTATATTTAGATACAACATACTTGATTCAACACTAATATCACTAACAAGTGCCACATAATTGTAAAAGTCAAAGCAGTTGTTCACTACTATTCAGTATGTGTACTGACAGATATATTGGGAAAAAACATCAAACATCTTCACAGCTGTGATGGCTTTGTGGTTAAGTGCTGTGACTATAGTGTACAGGATTCAAGACTGCAAGGGCTGTTTATTCTTTTGCTAGGCAGAATAAGGGCTGGTGGATGCAGAGTGGTTAAGGCAGTTATGAGCAGCTTGATCACATTCCAGTCTGATAAAATCGCAGGGTAATGACATTTTTAATAAGTGTATTTAATTCCATGTACATAACATGCATCTCTGTGCTGTCATTACAGTAGCAAGGGATGTGAGTCTACTGTCTGGGACACCTGAGTATATATGGCTTGTACAACACTATTTTCCATTTGAATGTATTACATACATGGGTAGTATCCCAAGTTATATGCAGTCACACTGGCATGTAGTGTATCATTACGTTACTACTGTTGACAGTGATTTCCCAAGTAAGAGTAGATTGCAGATTGAAGTACTGGAACCAAACACCCCTGCATGCAAAGATGAAGTCTGAATCTTTACTGTCATGTTCTTGGCGTGTGAGTTGTGTGTCATTAAATATTTCCTACTGGATATTGATCTGACATGTGGATATTAACTGTAGACTGCTGTGTATATAGGACATGTCATTGAGGGATGCTGTCATGTAGTAATGTCATATCTATCTGTAAAACACAGTCATTCTACTGCATAACCAGTTGGCTAGCTGATGTCTGTCTGTCCTCTGTACAGATGTGCAGATGTTGCGAATCCATCTTGGCTGCTTACAGGCAATCTATGCTTGAGTGACACTGACATGTCTGCCCAGCTGTGTTATGAATGCCACAGCTAGGAATCCACACCCTGTATGCACCACATGCCATGGATACCTCAACTACAATACCATAGTCAACAGAACATGCTTGGGTACAGGTCTCACTGACCATGATATGTAATACATGTTGCATACATGTGAGCACCTCACTGGCCCTCTGCAAGAGACAAGCAGATGATTGGATGTTGCATGTAACTCTCACCCTGAGGATCACCCCTGTGGCATCTGTTGAAAGATAGCCTGCTGGCAAATGGCAGGGGGCATGATACCACTGTACACACATCCCCTACTCTTCCCATCTCTCCATGGACAATATCCTGGTACACACCTATGAACACCTGCACCTATGGACCCCAGTCCTGACAAATGTGTACGTGTGCATTACTGAGAATAACAGTGTCTCTGTGTTTGTAGACCTGTAGTTGATAATACCCTGAGGCCCTTCACACCCACTGCACCCCCCCCATTGCCATAGTTAGATGTGGCTGCTGCTGTAATAGACATTACATGTACCTTGTTACACTCTTCACTCTATGGGCTACCTGGAGCTTGCAGTACCAGCACAACACTGTTGTACAAATGGGTTGATAGGCATGGGTTGCCCTCTGACTTCTGGCAAGTGTGTGTATGTATTCAAGTGTGTATATTTGTAGGATACAGCATTCTGAGGCCACATTCCCCTAATACAATACACCTTGCCACACAGTATTAGGGATAGTGATGCTGCTGATGAAGGAGAGCTATGACAATGCATCACCCTACTATCCCTGTAGCATGTGCAATAGATGTATATCCCTGTAGTAGCACTCTTGAGATAGACAAGGGGTAGTATTGCAGTCCTGGTCAATGTGTGATGGTGGGTATGTCAGAGTTTTATCATGGGTTTCAGTGAGTACAATATCCAATGTGGGGTGTGGGTGCTGGGTATACTGTCTTTACACCATGATACCCCCAGTAAATGTCCCAAGTTCCACTGTATGGGGTCCACTGTCACCATCAACCATACAGGTAACTGATAACATTATCCAGCCCAGTGATGCATGTGCTGTGTGCAACTTATCTGTAACAGAATGGACACACTGTCAAAATAGTTAGCGCTGATAAGCCCAGGTCTCTCACATGTGTGTATTACTGTTATGTGATTGTCAATGTGTATATAACAGTATGTCACACTATGTATTGTTCATACACAACCAGTACATCCCCCATTACCATACTGTACAGGGCCTGGTGATGTTCTTCACTTAACATGTAACCTGGAACACACGGCATCCTAAAAGCTGTGTGGTGTGTGCAATTAAGGCCACATACATCAGTAGCACTACATACCTAGGTAGGGGTTCTAGTCCCAGTGTTGCCAAGTAAGAGTGTGTGTCTATGTGAAGGATCTACCTCAGTTTGCAGAATATACATGTCCCAGTAGGTCATCTGTCCGAGAACTGCCTGGCAAATGCTAACATTTCACAGGTATCATCCTGTGGAAATTCATTCCATCACAACTAGTAGTAGATGTGTAAATGCCCTCTTCCCCACTGTATAGCTGTACAGTGATACTGGGGTTGGTATATATAGCTGGGTGCGGATCTTGTGGACACAGCCACCATTATTGCAGTCATTGCTGAGTGTATCCCCCTGCTTAGTTGGTTGTAATACTGTACAGTTCATGTTAACAGGTTAAGTAGTTGTCAATCACACTATCTGCGGTTCTACACCACCTCACACCCTCCAAATGGTAGGGCTGTGCCACGCACACCTATGTTTATCAAGTTGAGGATTGCACTACATTGGGAAAGTGGACATATACCCTGCCAGTAGCATCACCAATGACATTAAACTAGCGGACTGCTTGTTGTGCCTATTCTGTCTTGGTGGAATTACATAGGCCAAAAAGAGGTTTCTTGCAAAAGTACATACATCCATGTGTACAGTATTCTCTGTGTATTGCATCAACACCAAAGCCTCTGTGTGTGTTATACACAAACATGTGATGTGTATCACCCAGTATACACTGTCCACTGTAGAAGGGCTGCTGACATCAGCCACCATGCACTCACCTGTATGCACCCCCAGACCTATCAGGCATGTGGCACATGCAGCAACTGTTATACAGACCTGTGACATGTGTTCAGCTGTACCCAGGATATGGCACAGTCAAGGTGTCACCACAGTGACATACCCCTGGTAGGAAACAACAGCAGACCAACATCCTACTGACACATGGAAACCTTCAACACAAACGGAATACATTATGGAGACCACAATCACTCAGTGTTAATAACAATTATAATGCATCATGGCTGGACAGCTACACATCCTGACATGTAAGCATTAAACTTTAGTGCTGAAAACATGCTACACAACATTACATTGTTACACTATAGTACAGTCACCCTGTGCAGAACCATATTAGCCTGTCCCTGCATCGATGTTATGGATGACAGGGATGTGTCACAGGTATCATCATATGTACAGGGTATGTTGTTGGTTTGCCAGAGACCTAGGCTGAGCCATACACTTGACATCATGTGTGTGTGTGTTAGGGGTTCATTATTAATTGGGTTGTTGCGATGTGGTGTGTGTGTGTGTGTGTGTGTGTGTGTGTGTGTGTGTGTGTGTGTGGGTATGGAGTTGCCCTAGCTGTGTTGGTGATGTGTGTGTGTGTGTGCATGCACACAGTTCTGTCATGTGGCTGCCCTATACAGGGGTTTGTTAGACAGCTGCAGACCGTACCTGGCAGGGTGCACAGTTCACCATCTCTGGCCACGGACACAAGAACTGTGCCTGCTAGGGGTTCCATTGGCACCGCCAGGTACAAGTCACAATATGGTACTCTCCCCTGATGATGACATATGTCTGCCGGATCCAGGTCCCTCTTGGGACCAGCCAGTGCCACGTGCAGATGGTCTACTGTGTTGTGGTGTGGATAGCACCCCCCCTGCTGTGCTGGGGCTAGTACTGCCTCTTTGGGAGCAGCTCTGACTTCTTGCTCATCCACATAGACCGCCAGCTCTTGGTGTTGCTGGCCTACATCCACGTGGTCATCGCACTACTCCCACCATATGCTCAAGCACAGACATTCCATGGTCGAGGATTCCCACCATCTTACCCAACCTCATATACATGATCTCTGCAAAATAACAGTGGGCATCTGCAAGATCATGGATGTTGTCAATAACAGTGGAATGAATATCCCTCTGCTACCTCAGACCCTGTATGGTATACCGTTCCATGCATGCCTGCTCCTTCATGATGACCTGAAACATGTGTCTGGTGGCACCAGATGTGGCACTTCTGCCAGGGCGTGATGACCAGCAGCCCTCCTATGAGCACCCCTGTACCTCTGCCTGTGTGGTATCCCAACAGGTAACCGGCTATGGCTGCTGTGTCCAGACACACATGTCATAGACTCCACACTGTCCTATCCCAATGCCAGCACTCACCAACTGTCCCTCATCTATGGCCACTGTTGATGGGGTATGTATAGGCAATGTGACTGCATGCAGGGATGGGGTGGATAACAGTGGGATGTCAAACGATGGCAGAGCTTCAGCCCCTGACAATCCTGCCTGTGCCTCAACACACCTATTATCATTGTCATTGTCTGTATGGGCACTAATATCAGTTTGGATGCAGGAGGGACCCAGCCCCACCTCGCCACTTGTGAGGGGAAAAACAAGAAATGCACTTTAAGATCTGTACATCATTGATTAATAGTACACACACACACACACACACACACACACACACACACACACACACACACACACACACACACACACACATGCACACACTTACAGGTGAGGTTGCACAAAGATATTACAGACAGACCTCTCATTACCCATCTGTCAACATGCATGACATATGGCACTCAACAGCATGCAGTGCAGCTATAGTCAATCCCTGTTATCAAAATTATACATCTCTGTGATGCATGAGTTGCATTAGTAGGTGATGCCCCTTCCCCTGGAACACACTGCACCCATGCACACAGTATTGCTGTGCACCTGTTCAGCACCCTAGCATGTACTGTGCACCATACCTCACAGGTGTACATGCCATTGGTAAATGTGTATATGTGTGTCAGTTATGTTTTCTCTGCTGCTCACAGTCCCTATGTGTTTGTTCAACACATACCTGGGATGATATGTGGACAAATGTCATTAGTGAATGCCTGATGTCTGATTTACAGATTTCATCATCAGCGGTGCATGTATGGCCAATAACATACAATTACATTGACAACTTTCAAACCTTACTGTGGCTATGAGGAGTGTGCACACCCTTATTGACATGGCACCCTCTTCCCTGATATGCCATGGGGCCACATTACTGCATATGTTAACATTACACAAACCTGATATGTGACATATGACCTATGCAATCAAATGCAGTATCAAACAAATGTGTTAGTTGTGCAGGTGCTGATTGAGATTCATACAATTTGTAGGTGCATAAGTGAGTACACCCTTAACATGATGGTTTGTTGCACCAACTGTTAAGTGTATTACAGCAGTCACTATTTCTGGAAGGGGTATACTAGCATGGGCCATCTGCATTTGCCAGTATTTGGTCACTCTGGCCTACAAATGTCTCCCAACTCTGCATAATTGCAAGATCAACTGATGTGCACAGCCCTTGGAGGTCTCACAGTGCTGTCACTATTGCTGTGGATTCAGGGTTATGTCTACCACAATTCAGGACCTTGACTGTGTGCAGATACAGCCATTCTTAGCAAGCTTTGGATGTCTGCTTCAGTTAGCTGTTGTGTTTCAGGATGACACCCCCTCCCCATCCTCAGCCTTTTTGCAGATGCTTGACAACTATGGGCTACAAATATGTGTCATTTTGCAGTGTCCCAAATTCAGAACACCATGTGTACCAGCCTAGTCCCTGGTAATGAATGGCAAACATACAGGTGTACACTGGCACCAGCAAGGTACAGATAGGGTTGGTGGGTCTGAGGTGGGGTGAGGTGTTGCTTATGCAGCACATGTATCTTAATTGATACTGTATGTAGGTTTCCAACTTGGTCTTGCTACATCATTACACATTGCAACACATGACTTTGGGGGACTTTTGATGTTATGCATACTCTATGTATAGAAAACCCTGGCTGATGTTTCCTGTAGAACAACTGTGTCATCTGATTACCCTAACTATGGGCCACACTTATGCAGAGTCCAGGCAATTGCTGACACAGGTACTGCACAGCCAGTACTTGCTTGACATTCCTGCAACTTCCTCAGTGCTGCAGAATGTTACTAGGCAGCCTGCATGACCAGTTTTGAAACATGTGTCATCATCTGTCTTGGACGGCCATCTGTTTATTTTGTACATTAATCTTGTCCCATACATCATCACCACATACATGACTGTCTGCACTGTTTGCCATGGTATATGCAATGATGAGGTAAGGCTACATGTCCCACTCCTGCATGCTACCTGTTGTGTATGGGATTAATTTCATGGCTTGTAAGATGTGTGCAAGCCACAGCTGCCTCTGTTGCAGGCAAGTGGGCACATTTGATGGACAAACATCTTGGACCACAGACCATTTATTGGTGTGACATTGAGGACCTGTACTTGCTGGAAGGTCCATACTCATGAAGAGTGAATGCTGTCAGTACCTCAAAAGCTGCTTCCACAATGTGTTATTTGGAGTGTATGCACACATATGTTTCCAGTGTTTGTTAAAGTATGTATTCCCCATATTTGCTGTCCTGATATAGGATTCCATATTATACATTCATTGCTCATGTTAGTACCACATTACAGATTGTAAGGGTTGTGGAATGCGGTATTGTGATATGCCATTGTGTAGATCTGTAAGAGCTGCCATTGTAATACTGGTATATACACTGTTGGAGCACTGTATAAGGGTGATGCTTCAGATATGTTCCTACTGTAGGCCATTTGTCCCACAGTTATGTTCATCTCTGTGCACACATCTTGCTATGACAGGTTGTTAGTTATATTGCAGGATTCTTACATACCCTTCAGATATGTCACCATAGTGACCACTGTGAAACAGTGCAGTTAACAGCAACAATAAGTGAACATGTACAGCATGCATTACGGTTAGGTGTGTTAAATGTGTGCATTGCAAATACTATGGCCATAACATGGCCGGTGTATTGGCAAACCTGAACAAACAACACCATACTCACCAGCTACACGCTTCTGCCCCAGAGATATACTAGAGGGACCCACATAGTTGTGTGAGAGATGTGATGTCAGTAGCCACACCTGTGGCATTGGTACAGGGTGGGAGCAGAATTACAGTACATCAACAGTACTGCAGGGTCTTGTGTTTGTGGGTGGGCAGGTGCCCCGAGGCTGGCGATGAGCTCCTCAGCATGTGTTGGGGGGCTGGATGGCATGACTCCCTCCATGGCTAGCTGGTCACTCCTAACTGCAGCAGCATGCTGATGGGCATGGAGGAGTAGGTCAGTGCACTAATGTCAGACCTGCTCATAACTGTGGTTATGCAGGCTGACATTATTTACCCTGTGAATGAGCTCGTTCCACAGGGCGGTCCTCTCCTGCAGATCATGGGCTGTATGGCCAAACAGGGTGTGGTAGTGCTGCACCAGGTGGTGTATAATAACCTCATTCTCCTGGGAGGAATAGACCGGCAAGCACTCCTGTGACATGGTGCCTGAAAGACATAAAGAGGAAAAAAGGTCTGAGGATCTCATACTGCTAGGATATTATAGTTGTTAATACACATCTCTGTTTCTGTCCACCATATCTACAACAATAATCTGAACACACAACTCAACGGGTATGTTTACAGCAAACCTACTGTTGGGACATATATCATATTGCACAACAAATTGTGCAATGTGTTTCTAGTCATGTTGCATGTTGAAACACTGTCATTGGTGGCCTGTTGCAAACAATGACACCTGCATGTCATTGTAAGGGCCACTATTGTTCCATATATGCATGTGCTCTGTTTGCTATGTGACTACTCCAAATCTGGTGTTTTGTGTATGCATGCTGTTAGACATAATCCTGGAATGTGTGGATTATTACTACCCACATATGCTCTATAACTGTGACACAATAGCATGTTTGGGAAGACAGTTCCCAGCAGAACCGCCTCTCCCATCTCATCTGGCCATGTTGCCAGGCCACAGCACATCTGGGACCCACCCTGGGACCTCATCATCTGCTGGTCCTGCACTACCTTCAGGTGGAACCACCTCAGGGGATGATGTTCGTCCCCGCCCCGGGAGCACACACAGACAGGATCCTGTTACCTGAAGTCAGGTCCAGGGTCTGGTGCATAGGGAGCTCCACAGAGACTTGGGGGATGTGCTACACCATACAAAGACAGGGTCCGAATGCTCCTCCTGCTCAGCTCCCAGCCCAGGCACCTTCAGGGCCATGAAGGTGCAGCTGTGACTGGCCATGGGTGGGGACCTTGTTACCATTGTTTCCATGTGTGGGCTCATGGGCTTCCACATTCCAAACACCACTCCCCATCCAAGGTGTTTACCCACCACATGTGTCATACACTGCTGCTGCTGTATGCTGTCTTGTCTGTCTTCCAAATGAACCTACCTCCCCATATATACCTACTATCCTTCCCCAACATACCAATCCCACCTTCACAAACAAGGGCAATGTCTTCCCAACATGGATTTCACACAAGACATAACTGTTCATTTTGCACCCACTTACTACTGTATATATATATATATATATATATATATATATATATATATATATATATATATATATATATATATATACATATGTGTGTGTGTATAGATATTTGTGATGTTTTCTCACACATATCGTGCAGCACTGTCATTCAACAGTAGGGGAGATGTATTTTATATATATATATATATATATATATATATATATATATATATATATATGAGTGTGTGTGTGTGTGTGTGTGTGTGTGTGTGTGTGTGTGTGTGTGTGTGTGTGTCTGTATATCTGTAGACACACACACACACACATATATATATATATATATATATATATATATATATCTATAGATATACACACATACATGAGTGTGTCTGTGTGTGTGTGTGTGTGTGTGTGTGTGTGTGTGTGTGTGTGTGTGTGTGTATATATGTATCATTGGAATGTTTACTGCTTCCACATTCTCTGTGGTAGACAGATTGTTTTGCATGATATGTTATTGATATCATCCTGACATCATACAGAGATGGATTACTGTTAACTTGTGGCTATGTTGTGTAGGGTCCTGGGTATGAGACTTGCAAGTGTTGGTATTGTGTTGGAAAGCAGATCTGTTCAGCTGTGGAGGAAGGAATGATATCAATAATTATACAAGGTACTTAATGTGGGCCTCCTCACCCCCATTAACAATGCCTTTGGTCATATATTTATTTGTTGTGTTCTTTTATATATCTATATATATATATGCATACACACACACACACACACACATATATATATATATATATATATATATATATATATATATATATATATATATATATACACATATACATATATATATACATGTATATACATATATATATATATATATATATATATATATATATATATATATATATATATATATATATATATATATATATACATACATAAATATGTATCTGTACATAAATAAATACATTTCCGCTACTGTTGAATGACTGTGCTGGATGATATGTTTGTAAAACCATCAAATTTATTTGCATCTGACATGGCTTAGTGGTAAATCACTTTGGCTATAGTGTGCAAGGCCTGGGTTTGAGACTTGCAATTGCTGATTATTTTGTTGCTGCACAGAACAGTGGCTGTTAGAGACGGAGTGATTAAGGTACATTAAAGCAGTTGTAAGCAGGTTTGTGCGTGTTTGTGCGGAGCTAAGCGATGCTGATGTGAGCTTAGCTTTGCTTACGCCCGCTTATGACCACTTTTGGCCACTTAAACCCACTCTAATTTCAAATAAAGAAAAAAAGAGAGATAGGAAACTGGTGAAATTGGGGCAAGCAGGGGGACAGACAAGAGGAGAAACAAGTAGGGATGTGCAGGGCAGGTGTAGGAAAGGACAATAGCTCTGCATTTCTTTGGCAGCAATAGCTGCTTTCAGTGTGAGCAATTTAGAATTTGGAGCCTCACACCCTACAGGGAGGTGTGTGGGCATCATACACTATGGATTATTGAGAAGGTTAGATTGTGTGCTGGGTATACGTCTCTGGGCGAAATGCAGAGCTATGTATGGGGCATGCTTTTTTTGTGGGACAGATGCCCTTTTTTTAAGGTGAGAGTGGGATATTAAGGAAGGATTATTGGTAAGTATGGTGGGCGGCCATGGTGATGCAGCGGTTAGCTTTGCTACTTCACAGCACGAGGTTCTCTGGTTCGATCCTTGGCTGGGGTGCCTTCTGTGCGGAGTCTGCATGTCCTCCCTGTGGTTGCGTGGGTTTCCTCCGGGTGCTCCGGTTTCCTCCCACATCCCAAAGACATGCTGTAGGTGGATTGGACACACTAAATTGGCCTTAGGTGTGAGTGTGTGCATGTGTGTGCCTTCTGTGGAAGGTTGGGCACTGGGCTGGCAACTCGACACTGTAAAACTTTACTGCCAATTATGAGTGGACAGTGATCTGCTGTGGCGACCCCTAACTGGGAAAAAGCCGAAAGAAGAAGAAGAAGATTGGTAAGTGTGATTAGGGAGGTTTAGTAGGAGAGGTTGCATTTGCAGACAGACAAGACAGATAAGACAGCAGACAGGGGCGGTGTATGGCACATGGGGGGATAAATACCTTGATGGGGAGGATGTTTGGGAATCTGAGGCTCAAGAGCCCCTCAGATGGTAGTAGTGGCATTGATGCCCCCACCCGATAGCAGTCACCACTACTCCTTCACAGCCCCAAAGGTGGCTGTGCTGGGGGCTGGGCTGGAGGGGCCACCTGCCCATCTAGCTGTGACAGCCTGCTCTCCACCTGGCACAGGTGGTCATCCAGCTCCATCTGGAAGACACTGCGCACCATGTCATAGACCTTGTCCCAGGTGACAATGTCCTCACTGCTCCCACTTGCAGGGGGGGGTTAGTTGCATCTCCTGCAGAGTTGTACAGGACCAGCAGATGAGGTCTGGGTTGGGTCCCAGATGTGCTGGGACCCGGTACCTCGGCCAGGTGGGGGTGGGAGAGGTGGTTCCACTGGGATCTGCCTTCCCATATGTGCTATGGTGTGGAAATTAACAATGAATATTGGTTAGTCATGCACAACACATTACAACATTAGTCAAAATAGCATGCATGGATATTCCCATTAACCCAAATCAGTGCAATTATTACCGTGCCATAGCAAACAGAACCCATGTATATATGGAATGGCATTCAGGGTTGCAACATCATGCCAGTTATTGGTATGTCAGGCAGGCAATAAGATAATTACTCAACAGGGGATATTAGTATGCACACAGTTTAAACAATGATAAACCAAATGGAACAATGGTCCCAACAGTAGAGGTTTGTTTAGGAACACACCCATGTTGGTTTCACTGTGATTGTTGGATCACTTGATTAGTGGGGGAAGAGAACCGATTCAATTGACAACTGCTATCAAGTATATTTGTCAGTACACTACTATTCACTACTTTACATTCTGACCACACTTACATTCTACCTGGGCCATGGGGCTGCTACAGCACACCAACAGCTGTAGATATCAAGAGAGCAATTGTACCCTTATTTTAGTTATACACATCAGACCTGTTTCTATACCAATTTCTTTACCTGTGAGCCTGTGCAGATGAGCTGTGTGCACATTACATTGCTGTTTCTACACATATTTCAGATTCACATAGTTGCAGACCCTGGAGTGTGTGTTTTATCTTTCACATACATCTACTGGGACATTCTCTGTGTGCACGTTTCTTGTCAACTGGGAAAACTATCCATGACAGCGTGACAATTGAGGGGCTTGTCTGGGCCAGACTGCAGAGTGTGGATGTCTAGCTTGCATCTATTTGTAGTACTGGGGCTGATCAACACAGCAATTGTACACTTTTCATAGTTATACACATCATACTAGTATTTCTATTCAGATTGCTTTACCTGTGTGCTCTGTATGGAAAATGCATGTGTTGCAGTACATTACTTTTTCTATTCAGATTGCAGTTTAAAACTGTAAAACCAGACTGAGATGTTAGTGGCAGTCTCTGGATTCAAACCATGCTGTGTGTGCAAAATTGAACTACAGGTCTAGTCCTTATCAGACTTGAACTACTGGGGAAGTGTTGTGTGCTGCTTGTGACATTTCTATCTAGTACATATTTTCGTGCACAGTACTTCTATTATCACATGCTGCATTATTTGTTTCCCATTTTCAGTACAATTTATGCATACACAGCAGACATTGGTGTCATTGTTTGGGAAACGTGCACATTTGCTGGATTGCACATTTGACTGTTTTATAACTACATACTGCAATTTAGATTCCTGAGTACATAGTGTAGGTTTTAAGTCTGCACCTGTTAGCCTTATACATTTTTCAGTACATTCACAGCTACATATGGCTGAAAT